>NW_027256890.1:10228761-10439595 GCF_029215685.1 Pituophis catenifer annectens
TCTATCTATCGTGTTTCCCCCAAAATAAGACCCTGTCTTATATTTTTTTGAACCCTGAAATAAGCACTTGGCCTTATTGCCATGCGCTCAAAAGCCCGATTGGGCTTATTATCAGGGGATGTCTTATTTTGGGGGAAACAGGGTATCTACCTAACTACCTACTCTATCTATCTATCTATCTATCTATCTATCTATCTATCTATCTATCTATCTATCTATCTATCTATCTATCATTATAGAAAGACCTGGCATATCCTACAGAACCCGTCCGTCAACGTCACTTGTGAAACAGGAATCCTTCTGATCTTGGGGACCTCACCGATCCATGGGAGAATCTCTGACGGTCAGTGAGGTTGGCCTTCGTGGCCTTCACAAGGCAGCTGGTGGTGCGCCATTTTGAATCCCATCTTCCCGCCGTATTTCCCATTGGATGAATACGTTTTAGGAGTTGGAGCTGGCGCCATCTTCCTGAGATGTTTCTTGCTAGCCGATTTGGGGACGGCTGGCGGAAGGACGATACTTTGAGGTTCCGCTGGCTCCACGGGATCTGAATTCGATCTAGATAAGCTGGAATAGAAACCATTCCTAGCTGTAATGGCATTCACGGCTCGGAACATTGCTTGGTTTCGCCCGGAGACATGAAGTGGGTGAAGAGTCGGGACTGACCTGGATTTGAACTTCTCTTCCTGGGAGATGGTGTCCCCCAGCTTCCCGCCTTCAGGAATCCTGAAAGGGCTTTCTTTCAGTTGGTCAAGGGTGTTCTCATCTAGTTCCTTCAGAGGACTCAGGTCCTGGAAAAAGTGATGGTCATTGTAGGCGTAGATAGTCTCCCGGAGGCTTCGTAGTTCCTCCATAACTTCTGTCTTCATGGTTTCAATGCTGGCCACCAGTTCTTCTTTCAGCTCTGCAAGGTCCCTTTGCAATGCCTTTTGGACGTCCATGGAGAGTCCGCTGCCATGACTGGTGGAGTCATCCACACACAATGGACAATCTGTACTTCGTCCTTCCAAACTCTCGTTGGTACTTCCAGGCAATGCTTTGTCGTCTTCTCCTTCGTGGACTAAGTTCCCCACCAACATCATCAGCTGACTGTTTGATGTGGGATCTTCTGCCTGTTCTCTGATGGAAAATTGGGCTTGGAGATGGCTCCTCAGATCTGCCAGCCTCTCTTGGTCCACCACACCATCACTTTCTGCGGTGCTGGGAATCTCTGGAGAGGCAGGGCTTTCTTCCTGGCCGACATCTTCCTCCTTCTGCTCTGCTTTTTGTAAAGAGGTAGACTCTTCCTTCTTCTTCTTGGCTTTCTTCTCCTTTTTCTGGACAGTGTGAAGGTCCCCCATGGTCTTCAGCCCCTCACTGGCTGCCTGAAGAAGCCGAACGTGATGCCAACTTTTGGAAGGTTCCGAAGACATCTTGCACTCTTCACACAAAGCAGCCGAAGGAGGCGAGAGAGGAGAACGGGTGACTACCGTTTCTTGCAAGACTGGAGTGTTCGCTAGCAAATCAACAGATGATTGCCGAAGCTATTCCAGAGGGAAGATGGAAAGGGACCGAGGGATCAGCTAGAAAGCAAATGCTATAGCTACTGAGGCACTCTGGACTCAAGTAGATTGTATTTGAGGCAATCACTCCAGAGAACTCCCTATCTTAACCCTTAACCACAATTGTACTACTGGTTCAGTGGTGAAATCTGAACTGGTTTACTACTGGTTCGCTGCGCATGTGTGCCATGCACCAAATGCCAAAAGGAGGCATGTGGGAAGCAGAACCGGGGGTGGGTGGGTGGGGTGTCATCAGCTGTGGAGTGCAATCTTTTTTCTTTTTTTTTTTACTTTTAAAAACATTGCTTTTAAAAATTAAAAAAAAAAAGGCCTTTGACGATCACGCTGCTCAGCTGGGATCGCCAGAGGCTTTCCCCCCCTCCTTTTAAAAGCATTTTTTCTACAACCTCTTTGGCCAAAGAGGTTGTATAAAAAAATGCTTTTAAAAGGGCTCTGACGATCCCAGCTGAGTTGCCCGATCGTCAGAGGCTTTTAAAAGCATTTTTTATTCAACCTCTTCAGCCGAAGTTGTAGGTGCTCCAACACTGGAAGTTTTTTAAAAGAGATCGGACAGCAATTTGTCCTGAATGGTATAGGGCAGGGTGAAATCCAATTTTTTTTTTACTACCGGTTCTGTTGGCACGGCTTGATGGGCGTGGCTTGGTGGGCATGGCAGGGGAAGGATATTGCAAAATCTCCACTCCCACCCCACTCCAGGGGGAAGGATATTGCAAAATCCTCATTCCCACCCCACTCTGGGGCCTGCCAGAGGTGGTATTTGCCGGTTCTGCGAACTACTCAAAATTTCCGCTACTGGTTCTCCAGAACCTGTCAGAACCTGCTGGATTTCACCCCTGGTGTAGGGTCTCCTGCTAAAAGAGAGGGTTGGACTAGAAGACCTTCAAAGTCCTTTCCAACTCTGTTATTTTGATGCTTGAATGGAATCTTATCTGAATTTTCCTCTTCCATCCATGAAAGTCCTCTACATTGATAATCTTCTCTTTTATCTTGGAGCTAAGACAGTGTCCCATGCAAAAAGTCGACTTCGCCCTAAGCCTTATTTCCACAGATAGGATATTTTGTACGAGTGATGGGGAAATCGTGGCCTTCCAGATGTTTAGCTCCCAGAATCCTTCAGATGCTGGTGGGACAAATGAGTCTTGGCTACATAGTTCAGAGAATCCCTCGGAGGCTGTCTTGAGAAGTGATGAGATGTGGAAATTGTGGCCTTCCAGATGTTCAGCTCCCAGAAGCTGGTGGGGACAAATGAGTCTTGACTACATATTTCAGAGAATCCCTTAGAAGCTGCCTGGAGAAATGATGAGGTGGAGAAATTGCAGCCTTCCCAGATGTTCAGCTCCCAGAATCCTTCAGAAGCTGGTGGGACAAATGAGTCTTGGCTACATAGTTCAGAGAATCCCTCGGAGGGCTGTCTTGAGAAGTGATGAGATGTGGAAATTGTGGCCTTCCAGATGTTCAGCTCCCAGAAGCTGGTGGGACAAATGAGTCTTGACTACATATTTCAGAGAATCCCTTAGAAGCTGCCTGGAGAAATGATGAGGTGGAGAAATTGCAGCCTTCCAGATGTTCAGCTCCCAGAATCCTTCAGAAGCTGGTGGGACAAATGAGTCTTGGCTACATAGTTCAGAGAATCCCTTGGAGGTTGTCTTGAGAAGTGATGAGATGTGGAAATTGTGGCCTTCCAGATGTTCAGCTCCCAGAAGCTGGTGGGACAAATGAGTCTTGGCTACATAGTTCAGAGAATCCCTTGGAGGTTGTCTTGAGAAGTGATGAGATGTGGAAATTGTGGCCTTCCAGATGTTCAGCTCCCAGAAGCTGGTGGGACAAATGAGTCTTGGCTACATAGTTCAGAGAATCCCTTGGAGGTTGTCTTGAGAAGTGATGAGATGTGGAAATTGTGGCCTTCCAGATGTTCAGCTCCCAGAAGCTGGTGGGACAAATGAGTCTTGGCTACATAGTTCAGAGAATCCCTTGGAGGCTGTCTTGAGAAGTGATGAGACAGCCCAGTTGCTCACAGCATCCTCGTGCTGTTTACCACCTATTAAGCTAAAGTGATTTCATTAGAGAGAGATGTTTTAATTACAGAAAGGCTGAGATAGGGACGGCGAGGTGGGCCCTGGTTAATTAGCACCCTTGAGACCCAGAATTACTGGCAATACAGTTTACAAAGACTAACCTGTGACTCAGCAGAAGCACAAGCTTCGCTTAATTGCTGGCTCTTTCATTTGATTTATTTAGGTTTTTTTTTGGAGATTCCGATCCTACCTTTGAATCCTCAAAATAACGGAGGCAACCTGAAGAAGGAACACAAGTTCAGGTAGTCCTCCACTTACAGCCAGCATGTCTTTTGCTAAGCAAGGCAGCTGTTAAGCGATTCACATCTGTTTTACCACCTTTTTTTTTGGTAAGGGGGGTTGTTAAACAAATTTCTGCAGTTTGTTAAATCGATCACGCCGAAAGGCTCTCCTCTATTTTCAGGACCTCTCCTCTTTTTCTACTTTGTAAGAAGAGAACCTGTTTCATCCAGGGCAGGGGTGAAATCCAGCAGGTTCTGACAGGTTCTAGAGAACCGGTAGTGGAAATTTTGAGTAGTTCGGAGAACCGGCAAATACCACCTCTGGCTGGCCCCAGAGTGGGGTGGGAATGGAGATTTCGCAATATCCTTCCCCCAGGAGTGGGGAGGGAATGGAGATTTCGCACTCCCCTGGAGTGGGGTGGGAATCAGTGGTTGCCCCTGGTTTGGACCGGTTTGCAAGAACTGGTAGTAAAACTGGCGGGAGGCTCCGCCCACCACCCCAGATGTCATCATCGGTGATCTGCGCGATCCCGTTGTGAACTGGTAGTAAATGTAAGTAGAACTCACCCCTGGTGGGAATGGAGTTTTTACAGTATCCTTCCCCTGCCATACCCACAAAGCCACGCCCACCAAGCCATGCCACGCCCACAGAACCGGTAGTAAACCACTGCCCTAGACTAGGAATAGATGATGGCTGGTTACCATCAAAGAAAAGATACTGTAGTAGCTTGGGCTTGGCCGCAATCTATTGTTTTGTTAACATAGTGTCAACACTTCAACCTGCTGACATAAGAAGGAGAAGAGGGGTCAGCTGGCAAGAGGACGCTTGACTTCTCACCTACTTATTTTCCCTGAAGATAATATCCCCTAGGAGATGAGATAGGAGGGGGGACATTCCTGGGAGCTGAAATAGTAGATATGGGGAGAGTGATTTGGAAGATGGCCAATGAGACGCAGAGAATTGGGGAACGGAAAGGGAAGGTTTGGGGTCAGGAGGTCAGTGTTGGCTACGCCACAATCAGGGACAGATTGTCATGCTTAATAAAATGAAAGATTGCATCAAAGACTATTTGTTTGGAAACGCAATTCATTTTATTTGAGACGACATCGAAACCTGACACATAGGACATAAAATATAGTCCAGAGTAGAAAATTCATGTGCTGCATGAAATTATGGATTGCCCGGTCCATTAGCATCACAACGATGGGAATAAAAATAGAAAATGAGAACAAACAAGTAAAGAGAGAAGACTTTAAAAAAAAAAAAGGCACTCTTTTTTCATTTTTATGGATTAGTTGGCTCTTCCCCCCAAAGTCAAAATAGATGTGTCTCCTTGAGGAGGGCATAACGTATAAAGTTAATATTAAATCCCTCCTCACATCTAACAAGAGATTCTCTCCTCTATATTTTACTGTTAATAAGCCTAATGTTTGAAGCACGCCATGGGTGGATGGATGGCTGGGTGGAAGGAAGGAAGGAAGGAAGGAAGGAAGGAAGGAAGGAATGGGAAAAGAAAGAGCAAGAGTAATAGTACTTAAACTTATATACCGCTTCATGATGCTTTACAGCTCTCTCTCAGTGATTATAAATCAAGAGTTGCCCCCAACAATCTAGGTCCTCATTTTACCAACCTCGGAAGGATGGAAGGTTGAGCCAAGCTTGAGCCAGTTAGGATCGAGCTCCTGGCAGTGGGCAGAGTTAGCCTGCAGTTCTGCATTTTAACCATTACGGATCATGGATGGATGAATGGATGGATGGAAGGAAGGAAGGAAGGAAGGAAGGAAGGAAGGAAGGGGAAAAGAAAGAGCAAGAGGAATAGCACTTAGATTTATATACCGCTTCATGATGCTTTACAGCCTTCTCTCGGTGATTATAAATCAAGAGTCAGCCTCTTGCCCCCAACAATCCAGGTCCTCATTTTACCAACCTCGGAAGGATGGAAGGTTGAGCCATGCTTGAGCCAGTTAGGATTGAACTCCTGGCAGTGGGCAGAGTTAGCCTGCAATTCTGCATTTTAACCACTACGGACCATGGATGGATGGATGGATGGATGGATGGAAGGAAGGAAGGAAGGAAGGAAGGAAGGAAGGAAGGAAGGGGAAAGCACTTAGACTTATATAACGCTTCATGATGCTTTACAGCCCTCTCTCAGTGATTGTAAATCAAGAGTCAACCTCTTGCCCGCAACAATCTGGGTCCTCATTTTACCCACCTCGGAAGGATGGAAGGCTGAGTCAACCTTGAGCCAGTCAGGATCAAACTGTTGGTGTATGGGCAGAGTTAGCTGTAAATACCTGCCGCTTGCCAAGCACCCAATTTTTTGATCCTGTAGAGATACTTCAACAGCCGCTAAGTGTGAAAAGTGGCCATAAACGGTGGTGGGATTCAGCCAGTTCGGGAGAACCGGTTGTTAACTTACTGAGCCGTTTGGCAAACTGGTTGTTGGAAGAAATCCTTAGGGCAGAGAACCGGTCACTAAACGGATGATTGTAAGTCGAGGCCAACCTGTAATTTTCACCTGCCTCTTCTTCTTTTCCACCTGGATGAAAGCTGGCTTATAAAGTCAGGGGCGCCAATTTTTTAATGGCTGTTCTCCGTTCTTGACTTCTTCTGCAAGGGAAGGGAAAGGAAGGGAGGGTTGGAGGAACTGAGATGACTGGTTGTGCCTGGTTTGGACTCAGCTGAGGTTCAAGCTGAGTGGGCAAGTAATTGAGGACCTCTTGTTCCACTGTAAATTAATGTTAATTCTCTCCTGTCTTCACCTGACACATATTCCCCGCGGGTGATATAAGCCAAGGTGCTTAAACGCCTACTTGGCTCTCTTGAGCTTTTTCTGCAGTAAAATGTCACCCTGGTTACCTTTACACTAAGGGAGCTCCCAACAGACATTAAGAAGAAGAAGAATATTATTATGATTACTTTTTTTTAGGCTAAACCCAACTTTCTCTAGCCCTTCATCCTATTTCTCCTAACAGCCCTCCAAAGCTTGCTTCCACTGGCAACAATCACTTTTCTTCCATGCATGGGGAACTTAAGGAGACCTCACTCCAGGATCCGCCAGGAGAAGTTGACGTTTCTTTGTCCTGCTGGATTTTCGGTGAGGTTGGGTGTTTAGGAGTAAAGCAGCCCCCCTGTGAGCCCCGTTTCGGCAGGCAAAGTGCTGTAGGAGGCCATCCAGGCCGAAAATGGGACACATCGGGGGGACCAGATTTAAATGTGGCCCTACAGGCCAGATTTAAGCACCTTGCGGGCCAGGTCCGGATCCGGCCCTTGCAGTGGTGAAATCTAAAATTTGTTACTACCGGTTCTGTGGGCGTGGCTTGGTGAGGGGGAGGTTAATGTGACTGGGTGGGCGTGGCCAATTTTATTTTATTTTTTTTACTTTCAAAACCATTTTTTCTACAACCTCTTCGGCGAAGAGGTTGCAGAAAAAAATGCTTTCAAAAGCCTCTGACGATCCCAGCTGAGTTGCCTGATCGGCAGAGGTTTTTTTTTTTTTTTTTTCTTTTAAATGCCTCTGATGATCAGGCAACTCAGCTTGGATCGTCAGAGGCATTTAAAAGAAAAAAAAGGGGTTTTTTTTTTCCTTTGAAAAGCCTTTGAGGATCCCAGCTGAGCTGCGCGATCATCAAAGGCTTTTTTTTTTTTTTTTTTTTTTTTACTTTTAAGAGCATTTTTTCGGCCAAAGAGGTTGTAGAAAAAATACTTTAAAAAAAAAAAGCCTCTGATGATTGTGCGGCTCAGCTGGGCATGGGGTGGGGGGCAGGGATTTTTGCTACCGGTTCTCCGAACCACCCACTGCCACCGCTACCGGATTGGGCGATCCGGTCCGAACCGGGAGCATTTCATCCCTGGGTCCATGGGCCTTGAGTTTGATACCCCTGCTGTAAGAGGTTGTACCCTTCGCCCCATCTCAGTTTAAGGGGAACCCCCCCCCCTTACAAATAGTTTCATTTAAGGAGAAAAAAAAAACTACTGTTAGTTCCCGGTTCTCCCTTTCCAATTAATTAATTAATTGGTTTCACACACCCCGCCCCCACTCTTTTCATAGGTTCTGGACCAAGCGTATATTCCCTCAGGCTTGAGGGCTAGGAATTAGCCAGCCGTCAAATTAGCACGAAGTCTGACTTAACTGCCGTGGGTGGAATTGAAAACCAAAAAAGACCCCCAAAGGAAGCCATTTTCACAGCTGACCTTTTTTAAATGATCCTGTTAGGACAGCTAATGGCCGCCCCGACATTCCACTCAGGTTAATTGTTTAGGTTGAGAAAGGGCTTATTACACCAAGGGCCACAAAGGGCAATGTTGGAGGAGGAGGAGGAGGAGGAGGAGGAGAAGGAGGAGGAGGAGGAGGAGGAGGAGGAGGAGGGCACGGTGGCTTTTAAGGTCTAAGCCATTAAGCTTTTTCTAACGTCCATCCTCCCTCCGTGACTGAGCAGAGAGACTCCAAAAATCTAGCCGAATCTTGTATCCATTTTAGGTCAGGCGATACAACTCGAGCTTAATCACCCCAAATAGGCAGGCATTGTAAGTGCGGAAACGGCAAAGAGTTTTTCCCTTTGCAAAAAAAAAAAAAAGAAAGAAAGAAAAAAAAAAGAATTCCAAGCTTTTGTAGAAATTTGGCCTCCTGATGGTCAATGTCATTTAAAAAAAAAAAAAAACCCCACTCTCCTGAGCTGGAAAATCTTGCAGCTGCAGCCGGTGCTCTGGCTTCCTGCTGTGGGGCCTGAGAAAGACACAAGCAAACTGTTCTTCCAGACAGAGAGAGGGAGAGACAGAGAGAGGGAGGGAGGACGAGAGAAAGGTAGGTATGAAGGAAGGAAGGAGGGAAGGGAGAGAAAGGGACAGAGACAGGGAGAGAGAGAGAGGGAGGGAGAATGGGAGAGAAAGGGAGAGACAGAGAGAGGGAGGGAGGACGAGAGAAAGGTAGGTTTGAAGGAAGGAAGGAGGGAAGGGAGAGAAAGGGACAGAGAGAGGGAGAGAGAGAGAGGGAGGGAGGATGGGAGAGAAAGGGAGAGACAGAGAGAGGGAGGGAGGACGAGAGAAAGGTAGGTATGAAGGAAGGAAGGAGGGAAGGGAGAGAAAGGGACAGAGAGAGGGAGAGAGAGAGGGAGGGAGGATGGGAGAGAAAGGGAGAGACAGAGAGAGGAGGGAGGACGAGAGAAAGGTAGGTATGAAGGAAGGAAGGAGGGAAGGGAGAGAAAGGGACAGAGAGAGGGAGAGAGAGAGAGGGAGGGAAGATGGGAGCGATAGGGAGAGTCAGAGAGAGGGAGGGAGGAAAAGAGAAAGGTAGGTATAAAGGAAGGAAGGAGGGAGGGAGGGAAGGGAGAGAAAGGATGAGAGGGAGGGGGAGAGAGGGAGGATGGGAGGATGGGAGAGAAAGGGAGAGACAGAGAGAGGGAGGGAGGAAGAGAGAAAGGTAAGTATGAAGGAAGGAGGGAAGGGAGAGAAAGGGAGAGAGGGAGGGGGAGAGAGAGGGGGGAAAGAGATGGAGAAAAATAGAGAGAGAGGAAGGAAGGAAGGATGGGAGAGAAAGGGAGAGAAAGAGAGAGAAAATGCAAGAGAGAGAGAAAGAGAGAGGGTGGGAAGAAGGGGGAAGGTAGGTAGGAAGGAGGGAGGGAAGGGAGAGAAAGGGAGAGAGGAAGAGGGAGAAGGAGAGGGAGAAGGAGGGGAGAGGTAGAGAAGGAAAGAGAGACAGAAGGGGAGAAAAAGAGAGAGGGAGGGAGGAAGAAAGGATGAGAGAAAAAGGGAGAGAGGAAGGGAAGGAGAGAAAGAGATTGAAAGAGAAAAAGCAAGAGAGAGAGAGGGAGGGAGGAAGAGAGAAAGGTAGGTAGGTATGAAGGAGGGAAGAGAAAGGGAGAGAAGGAGAGGGAGAGGGAGAAGGAGAGAGAGGGAAAGAGAGAGAAGGGGAAAAAAGAGGGAGAGAGGAAGGGAAGAAGGAAGGACGAGAGAGAAAAGGATTGAAAGAGAGAAAAAGCAAGAGAGGGACAGAGAGAGGGAGGGAGGGAGGGAGGAAGGGAGAAAGGGAGGTAGGAAGGAAGGAGGGAGGGAGGGAAGGGTTAGAGGGAGAGGGAGAGAGAGAGAGAGAGATGCTGTTAGGTTTGGAGGGCCAATTTCTTTGCGAAGCACAACTGTTTGGTGAGGGATTAGAGTTCCACCTGGCGATGAGCTGAAGAAACAACAGATTGATCATCTTTTAAAAAATTTTTTTTTACGGAACTTCTCCACACAGGGTTGAATGGTGGAAGTGTCCTTGGTGCCCTCTGGGCATCTGGGTTGTCTTGCAGATGTTTCAACCTAATCAAAGAACCACCAAGGACACTCTCACCAACATGCCAGGGCAAGCCTACCAGAAGTACCAGAAGTCCAGAAACGGGCCCGTTTCCGGCCTCCAGAGGGCACGCGAAGCGAACCAGTTGTTACAAACGGTGAATCCCACCACTGCTCATAAGGTTGACAAAACCAGCAGGTTCTTGATTTGCACTTTCTGAAAAGGCAACGTTCTTAGGATAATAAAAGCAGAGAAATGAGCAACCAAGTTCCTATTTCACACTCTGCAGAAGTAGAGCCTCATGCTCCTCGCCGTGTTGTTGAAACGCGAGCTTTCCTCCTTCTCTCTGCTCCCGTTGGAAGTTTTCATACTTTGGAGATGCGTGGAGGGGATCCGACATCACGCCGGTGGCTTCCCACCTCTCCAAGCTCTCTCGATAGCCTCAGGAACGCCATTTAAATATCACTTCATAAATTTACAGTATTAATGAACAGCTCTTGGTGGGTAGAGAGAGAGCGTGCCAAGGGGAGAGCAGCTGAGAAATCCGTAATGAGTTCCCGAGGGAGACACATTTTCTAAATCTTTTTTTATTTTTATGTGAGAGAACTAGATGGTGGAATAAATGAACTACCCAATTCCTTTAGAGCAGGGGTTTCAAACTCAATTTCTAGATTAGGAAATTTGGGGGGAAGATAAAAAAATGGCTGGAAGAGATAACTGGGTGGAAGATAGAAAGAAAATCAGAACTATTCCTCCTCCGTATTTTAGAAGGGAAAACGGGGAAAAAAATTACAATACATCATATTACCGTGTTTCCCCGAAAATAAGACCCTGTCTTATATTTTTTTTTGAACCCTGAAATAAGCGCTTGGCCTTATTGCCATGCGCTCAAAAGCTCAATTGGGCTTATTATCAGGGGATGTCTTATTTAGGGGAAACAGAGTATCTATCTATCTATCTATCTATCTATCTATCTATCTATCTATCTATCTATCTATCTATCTTGTTTCCCCAAAAATAAGACCCCGTCTTATATTTTTTTTTGAACCCTGAAATAAGCGCTTGGCCTTATTGCCATGCGCTCAAAAAGCCCAATTGGGCTTATTATCAGGGGATGTCTTATTTTGGGGAAACAGGGTATCTATCTATCTATCTATCTATCTATCTATCTATCTATCTATCTATCTATCTATCTTGTTTCCCCAAAAATAAGACCCTGTCTTATATTTTTTTTTGAACCCTGAAATAAGCGCTTGGCCTTATTGCCATGCGCTCAAAAGCCCGATTGGGCTTATTATCAAGGGATGCCTTATTTTAGGGAAACAGGGTATCTATCTATCTATCTATCTATCTATCTATCTATCTATCTATCTATCTATCTTCTTTCCCCAAAAATAAGACCCTGTCTTACATTTCTTTTTGAACCCTGAAATAAGCGCTTGGCCTTATTGCCATGCGCTCAAAAGCCCGATTGGGCTTATTATCAGGGGATGCCTTATTTTGGGAGAAACAGGGTATCTATCTATCTATCTATCTATCTATCTATCTATCTATCTATCTATCATCTATCTATCTATCTATCTACCGTGTTTCCCCAAAAATAAGACCCTGTCTTATTTTTTTTTTGAACCCTGAAATAAGCACTTGGCCTTATTGCCATGCGCTCATAAACTAGATTGGGCTTATTATCAGGGGATGTCTTATTTAGGGGGAAATACATATACTAACTGCGTGTAGAATTACCATAGTACAACCAGATATCCCACCTCTACCCCCCCAAGACCAAATTATAATTTTAAAAATTTACAACTGCACAGAAATGGACAGATTATCTATGGAAATTAAGGAAAGGGAAGACACTAAGTACTATTTAATTTGGAATAGATGGTATTCCTGGCTGGAGAGTAAATCTAAAATGTAAGCGATGTGTTTGTTACGAAACTGAATTGTGAATAGAAGTTATTGTGACTTAGATAAGGATGTAAGTTAAGATAGCGATAGATAGAAGTAGAATTTGTGTGTGGAAGTTAATTGTGTGTCTATATTTTTCTTGACTGTACACCGCCTTGAGTCCTACGGGAGAAAGATGGTATAGAAATATAATAAATAAATAAATAAATAAATAAATAAATAAATAAATAAATAAATAAATAAATAAATAAATAAATAAATAAATTAGGATCGAGATACCAATGTAGAAAAGCTGTTACTAGTACTTAAGTTTTGATGTGTTTGCTTTTGTTTGTTTTATAGTTTTTTATTTTTTGCTCTTTTCTATTTTTTGTACTGTGTATTTTAATGTTTGAAAATTTAATAAATATTTTTTTTTATAAAGAAACAAAGAGAAAGATGATAGAGAGAGGGGGGGTAGAGGTAGATAAATGACAGACAGACTTCATCAAGGCCCCTATGATATTTTATTACAAAGCTGTTCCCCCTCTATTCTGTGGATCAAATTCTCTCTTATTATTAGCTACTTTAATCATTGGTTCTTCCTGTCCAAGAATCTCCATTTCATGCCCCACGTTAAGAGGCAGTTAGGATAAAGAATAAAGAACTGTCTTCTGGATCATCTCAAATGATCTGCAAATTAACCTCAGATTCCTCTTTTATTTTAATTCCGCATTCTATCTATTGCTCTCCGGGGTATCCTAAAACTTGCCCTTCGTTTTCTCGGAAGTGTCTCGAGGATAACATAAACTTTAATTCAAATGCTTGATAAGTTTCTGCTTTGATGGAGCCCGAGAAATCCTTACTAATTATTGATTAAAAGGATTGCTCAGCAGTGGGGTTTTTTTTTTTCTTTAATGGCAATTTCACAGATGAGTAATCAATGAATAATGCACCAGCTATTCCCACGTTGTCGGCTTGCTTTCGATTGACAGAATTAATTGAAGAGGAATCAGTGGGAATATGTGATTTCGCGAGCCTGGAGTGTTTCCAAATAAAATGAAACAAGCTATTGATGGAGAGACGCACATAAATGCGTCTCTCCAGAGCTCTCCAGAGCCTTGGTAGTACAGTGGTTTAAAGCACCCTGTTATTAAAACCAACTGCCTGCAATTACTGCAGGTTTGAATCCCGCCAGGCTCAAGGTTGACTCAGCCTTCCATCCTTTCTAAGGTAGGTAAATTGAGGACCCAGTTGTGGGGGCAATAAGCTGACTTTGTATAAATATACAAAAGGATGAAGGCTATTGCTTAGCGCATTGTAAGCCGCCCTGAGTTTCCGGAGAAGGGCGGCATATAAATCAAATTAAAAAAAATTAAAAAAATAAATAAATGCATTTGGACACGCAAATAGATACTCTCCGTTCATAAAGATAACAAAATAACAGACTGTCGGAGTTGGAAGGGACCTTGGAGGTCTTCTAGTCCAACCCCCTGCTCAGAGCCTTGGTAGTACAGTGATCTAAAGCACCCTGTTATTAACACCAGCTGCCTGCAATTACTGCAGGTTCGAATCCCGCCAGGCTCAAGGTTGACTCAGCCTTCCATCCTTTCTAAGGTAGGTAAATTGAGGACCCAGTTTATGGGGGCAATAAGCTGACTTTGTATAAATATACAAAAGGATGAAGGCTATTGCTTAGCGCATTGTAAGCCGCCCTGAGTCTCCGGAGAAGGGCGGCATATAAATCAAATTAAAAAAAAAAAAAAAGCAGAAGGCCCTATACCCGTGATGGCAAACCTATGGCACTCGTGCCACAGGTGGCAGGTGGAGCCATCTCTGTGGGCACGCGAGGTCAGCTCCGCTGTGCATGCCCGCACGCCTCCTGCAGGGGGGCATTGCATTATGGGTGTGGGCACGCATGCGCGCTTTCGGCACCCGAGGGAAAAAAGTTTTGCCATCACTGCCCTATAGCATTTCAGACTGGTGGCTGATGCCGTTTTGATTTTCAGTTGAGAGGTTTTTAGTTTCCCGATCGGGGGCTTTTGTTAGGACACTCCATTGCCTACAGCGTCCTCCGGGACATAAATATTTATAAAAAGAACATATAGTTCTCTACCTCTCTGTTGTGAAATTAGATTTTTTTCCCCCCAATTATTTTCACCATCCCTTCCCACCTTGAACATTTTGGATAAGCAGTCACTTCTCTGCTGATTCACGAGACCCCCTTTTTAATTATGCTTTAAAACACTTTCCTCTTCATACTTTCATTATAGCTTTCTTGCGGGGGCCACTTCCGAAAACGCCGTGAAATTTTGATGCGGCAGGCTGCTCCCCAATTAACTTTTACATTCATTAATGCATTATTCATCAGAATTCCTCCCGAAATTTTATGTCTTTGGCCTTTGCAAGCTTACAGATCAATAACCGTCGCAAATCCCATTAAAATCTCCCGGACACAGTTTGACAAAATGAAAAGATCGAAAAGGATCGTAAATAAGTTTTTGAGGTCGTAACTTCCAACGGTCGCAAAGAAACTGGTCGTATGTCGAGAACCACTGAGGAAGAAGGAGATGTAGCTCAATATTAAAACACCATTTTGCAAGGGAACGGTCCTGGGTTCAAGACCATCCAGCTTTGGGCTAGGAAAAATCTTCCTCCCATTTCTTAAGAAATACCGTTTACCAATTTGTCACTATAAAATATGTTTAAACCGCCCCAAGGACATTCTAGAAAAATTCTAAAGGAAAGGAAAGCAAAGGAAAATTAATTTTAACCTAGAATTAAACCTAGATTGCTTTGGAGTTAAAATATTTATTTGTTTACTATTTATTAGCAATGAATAGTGTCTAATGAGTCCCAACCCTCAAACATGTTGGCTGGATGCAGAAAACATGAACAATTTCTTTCAAGGTAAAGTTTTAACACGTTAAATTACATATACTGGCCGTATAAATTTGGACAGGTTTAGATAAGTTAGAAATCCTTGGGAATTCTTATTACCTTGCGTGACAATACTTATCATTTTGGTTATGTTGGTTAATCTCTAATGCCTCTCAAATATTAAGTGCCAAAGCCATATATCACTTTCTGGAAATTTAGTTCGAAGTTTGTAGAGGAATGGTTCTTCCTTTTCTTTTTCGTGCATTTGAATTTATTTATCTTAAGTTTACATTTGGTAAATCCTTAACTTAGTTTCTTTCTTTCTTTCTTTCTTTCTTTCTTTCTTTCTTTCTTTCTTTCTTTCTTTCTTTCTTTCTTTCTTTTTTCTTTCTTTCTTTCTTTCTTTCTTTCTTCCCCCTTTCTTTCTTCTTTCTTCCTTTTTCTTTTTCTTTTCTTTCTTTCTTTTTTCTTTCTTATTTCCTTCCTTTCTTCCTTTCTTATCTCTTTCTTTTTCCTTCCTTCCTTCCTTCCTTCCTTCCTTCCTTCCTTCCTTCCTTCCTTCCTTCCTTCCTTCCTTCCCTCCCTTCCTTTCTCTTTCTTATTCTCTTTCTTTCTTTTTTCTTTTTTATTTCCTTCCTTCCTTCTCCATCCTTCCTTCCTTCCATTCATCCTTCCTTCCTTTCTTTCTTTCTTTTCCCCTCCTTCCTTCCTTCCTTTCTCTTTCTTATTCTCTTTTTCTTTTTTCTTTTTTATTTCCTTCCTTCCTTCTCCATCCTTCCTTCCATCCATCCTTCCTTCCTTTCTTTCTTTCTTTTCCCCTCCTTCCTTCCTTTCTCTTTCTTATTCTCTTTTTCTTTTTTCTTTTTTATTTCCTTCCTTCCTTCCTTCCTTCCTTCCTTCCTTCCTTCCTTCCTTCCTTCCTTCCTTCCTTCCTTCCTTTCTTTCTTTCTTTCTTTCTTTCTTTCTTTCTTTCTTTCTTTCTTTCATCTTTCTCTCCCCTCCCTCCCTCAATCCCTCCCTCCCACTAAAAATTAAGCAATACTGTACACTATTCACATTTAAAATCAGGAAATGCCCTTAAGATGGCAGCACAACCTCACAATTGCAGCCTGGGACAATCCTTTTGCAAGGCTAACAATAGCATCGGCAATCAGCAGGGGGCCAGAGGTGAACACAGACAGAAAATCCACCCAGTTAATTCACAGCTTGTGCGAAGAACGAAAGGCTTAATCGAAAACTTTGTGGTTTCTCAATTTTTTGCATGACTGATTATAACCGAACAGAGAGAGAAAGTGAATTTTTTTTAAAAGTACCGACAAAGAGATGAACACAACTTAACACTCTCACTAGTGTTGGGTTGTTCCTCAAGACTGCGTTATTATCACTATTTATTACATTTATAGGCTATTATAGTTTCTATAGAAAGAAAGAAAGAAAAAGAGGAACAAAAGGGAAAGAGGAAGGCAGGAATCGAGAGTGAGAGAGAGAGAGGAAGAGAAAGAGAAAGGGAGAGAAAGAAAGGAGAGAGGGGGGAAGGGAGGGGGAGGTAGAGAGAGAGAAAGAAAGAAAGAAAGAAAGTGTGAGACAGACTGAAAGAGAGGGAGAGAAGGAAAGACAGAAAGGAGAAAGGGATAGATAGAAAGAAAGAAAAAGATGAAAAAAGAGAAAGGAAGGCAGGAATCAAGAGAGAGAGGAAGAGACAGGGAAAGGGAGCGAAAGAAAGGAGAGAGAGGGGAGGGAGGGGGAGGGAGAGAGAGAAAAGAAAGAAAGAAAGTGTGAGAGAGACTGAAAGAGAGGGAGAGAGGGAAAGAGAGAAAGGAGAAAAGGATAGATAAAAGAAAGAAAAAGAGGAAAAAAAGAAAGAGGAAGGCAGGAATTAAGAGAGAGAGAGGAAGAGACAGAGAAAGGGAGCGAAAGAAAGAAGAGAGAGGGGAGGGAGGGGGAGGGAGAGAGAGAGAAAGAAAGAAAGAAAGTGTGAGAGAGACTGAAAGAGAGAGGGAGAGAGGGAAAGAGAGAAAGGAGAAAAGGATAGAGAAAGAAAGAAAGAAAAAGGAAAAAAGAAAGAGAAAGGCAGGAATCAAGAGAGAGAGAGGAAGAGACAGAGAAAGGGAGTGAAAGAAAGAAGAGAGAGGGGAGGGAGGGGGAGGGAGAGAAAGAGAGAGAATTCAAGAAAAAAGAATATGGAGAAGTCATGTTATGAGATACCCACACATGTAGGGTGTTACATGCATGTATTCATTTTATCTTCATCCATCTATCTTGCACTAAGCGTATAGGGGCTTTGGAATGGAATGGACAGTTCAGAAATGGATTTTAATTGGGGAAGTGAAGAATTTTAGGGATGTCCCCAAGGTGCCCTTTTCAAGAGGCAACTGGACTTTCTGGGTTTTCTTTGAAGACGTTTCGCTTCTCATCCAAGAAGCTTCTTCAGCTCAGAAGAAGCTTCGTGGATGAGAAGCGAAACGTCTTCAAAGAAAAACCAGAAAGTCCAGTCGCCTCTTGAAAAAAATGCAACCATGACCTGAGAATCTCCATAGATATTTAGAGATGTCCTTCTGTAATTTTATACCACAGGAGACCGAAGGTATGAATATTCTCTGTAATGGTAAAAGGTCTGATGCTTAAACAGGGGGTTGGACGACAAGACTTCCAACTCTTTCCACCCTGTTATTCTATGTTCCCAGGGACATCAATAAATGAAGCTCATAGACGGAATAACAGAATAATAGAGTTGGAAGGGACCTTGGAGGTCTTCTACTCCAACCCCTTGTTCAGGCAGGACGTCGAAGCGTGAATCAGCTTCGATACTCCCCCCGGGGTAATTCTACTTGATTAGAGGTGGATGGATCTTGTTTTTCCATGCTGTATACTTTAAAGAAAGAAAACCCGAAATATATCCTAAGAAACATTTTATTATAAAGAAATAAAACAAACTTGCTAACTACATCGTTACCGGACAAAGGAAAAAGATCAGGAAGTTTCTTCCTTAAACTTGGACATGTGCAGTAACTCAGAAATCACAAGACAGTCTTATCTCTGTTGCTACAGAGACGTGATAAGATTCTCTGGCGGGCTACCGTACTGCTCAGAATGGACGCTCAGCTGGCAAACACATAACACAGTGACACAGGAGACCCTCTATCATTTCAGACAAATGCTTGTCCAATCTCTTCTTAAAAACCTCCAGTGTTGGAGCATTCACAACTTCTGGAGGCAAGTAGTTCCACCGATTAATTGTTCTAACTGTCAGGAAATTTCTCCTTAGTTCTAAGTTGCTTCTCTCTTTGGTTACCTTCCATCCATTGCTTCTTTGTTCTGCCTTCAGGTACTTTGGAGCAGGGGGTCACCAATCTTTCGGACCCCACTAAATTCATAAAATTTTAAATCCCGCGGACCACTAATACGATCTGCCTAATGAGCGGCTGGGTGGGCGTGGCTAGGTGGTCATGTGACTGGGTGGGAGTGACCAACTCCATGTCACTCACATCGAGGGGCATCTCGCCGGCCTCTACTCACACCTCCCCTGCCGGCCACTCCTTGCCTGCCCACCCGGGCTCCTTAGGGCTCCAACGGGAAGCAGTTGTTGGAGCTAAGCAGCCACCACGAGAAAGAGTTGGCAAAAGAGCTCGGTTCAAATTGGATCTGACCGAGAAGGAGGCTCAGTAGAAGCACCTCACTGAGGACTAGGAGCATAGGCTTTCCAAGCAGAGGGAAGACCTGCAGGAGTGCAAGGCTAGGTACTGGCATCTGGAGGCTCGGCGGGTTGAGATGGTCAGCCAGTTCCAGGCCATGATGCAGTCCCACTGGAACGAGGCCCTCCGGCTCTTTGCCACCAGCGGCGCTTCCCTCCAGCCTTCACCCAAAGCCCCCCACCAGGAGGCTGAAGCAGACCCCAAGTCGGAATTTCTGCCCCCCTCTGACCCACACAAAAAGACCCCGAAGGGGGAGACTCTCTGCAGCAACACAAATATTCATTGCACGTATCCGGCCCAGGGGCTGTAGTTTGAGGACCCCTGATTTAGTGCAATATAAAAAAATGCAAATAATTTTTCTGCGGACCACCAAAATTTTCTCACGGACCACCAGAAGTCCACGGACCACCAGTTGGTGACCGCTGCTTTGGAGAACAGCACTCAGTAGTAGTTACAAGGGCTGTAGGACCAGAAATGTGATTGCTGTAAATGGGACTAAGAGGACCTCGCTAGATCGAATCAACTGTCCAGTTTAATTAAACTAACTTAATTAAAATTTATTCTTCATTTAATTTATTTTCAGATATGCCCTTCTGACCCTCAATGACTCTGGGGGGCTCGGAACAAATCAAACCAAGAAATTACAATACAATCAATAGAACTTTAAAAAAACAAGAAAAAAACCCGTAAAGATTGATCTGTTTTAAAATTTTCTTGACTTTCTTTCTTTTCTTTTTTTTAAATTTGTAATTTTATTATAACACATATATGACATTTACACAACATACAACATATAAAGTATCTTTTATGTTACTCCTTCTTCCCCTCATTTTCCTTCCCCCCGTTTTTTCCTCCCCCCTATAGAGATCTATATATTTCAATTATATCTTTAATATTATACATTTCTACATTCATGTTATATACATTTTTGTTCCATTCCATACATTTGTTGTATATATATATATATTGTACTTCTAATCTTCTCTCCTTATACATTGTTCATTATTTCTAGTCTTGAGCCAATTATACCATTTATTCCATATTCTACAATAATCTGTCTCTTCTTTTTCCTTAATTTCTTTTGTTAATCTGTCCATCTCAGCACATTCTAAAATCTTATCTATCAGTTCTTCCTCAGTTGGAGTTCTTTCCTGTTTCCAATTTTTTGCACATGTTATTCATGCTGCTGTTAAGATGTATAGCATCCAATATTTTATTTGTTTGTAAAAAAATGGTTTTGTAAAAATTCCTAACAAGAATGTTACTGGCTTCCTTTCTATTTGCTGTTCTGTTATTTGTTCTATCCACTTCTTAATATTTGATCTTTTTTTTTTTTTTTTGCTGCCGGACACTTCCACCATAGATGATAATATGTTCCTTGGGATTTCTTACATTTCCAACATGTTGCACTATTGTTCGGGTGTATCTTTGCAAGTCTTGTCGGTGACAGATGCCATCTGTAAAACATTTTCAGCTGATTTTCCTTGTATGCCGCCGACTTTTCTTGATTTTCAAAGGACTGCTGTAATGTGACATAATCAACCCCAGAGGGACCTCGTGAGCTTTTCACGTCTCCTGAATGATACCAAGAGCACAAATCTTGATGGTTATTTTAGGTCTCTGGATAGACACGAAGATAAATCCATTAATATTATGGGACGGCCACTTCCAGAAGTTGTGCCTGCTGGGGAGGAGAGCCTGCCCACCCCGTGGACAATCCCTGCTCACAATCAAGAAGGGATGAATTCCTAAGAGGGGCCTATCGAACAAACATGCCCTGTTTTAATCTTTATTTTCTTGTTTTTTTTTATTGTGGATCTAGATCACGTTGGTCTTGATAAGGTAAATCTGGTCTCGGTTGCTGTGCTGTCTGTCCGTCTGTTTGCCTGCCTGCCTATCTATTTATCTATCTATCATCCATCTATCATCTCTCTCTCTCATCTATCTATCTATCTATCTATCTATCTATCTATCTATCTATCATCTATCTATCTATTCATCTTCTATCTATCTATCTATCTATCTATCTATCTATCTATCTATCTATCTATCTATTCATCTTCTATCTATCTATCTATCATCTATCTATCTATCTATCTATTTATTCAACTATCATCTATCTATCTATTCATCTATCAATCATCTATCTATTCATCTACTATCTATATCTATCTATTCATCTATCTATCTATCTATCTATTCATCTATCTATCTATCTATCTATCTATCTATCTATCTATCTATCTAACTATCATCTATCTATCTATTCATCTATCAATCATCTATCTATTCATCTACTATCTATATCTATCTATTCATCTATCTATCTATCTATCTATCTATCTATCTATCTATTTATCTATCTATCTATCTATTCAACTATCATCTATATCTATTCATCTATCAATCATCTATCTATTCATCTACTATCTATATCTATCTATTCATCTATCTATCTATCTATCTATCTATCTATCTATCTATCTATCTATCATCTATCTATTCATCTATTATCTATCTATTCATCTATCATCTATCTATCTGCTATCTATCATCTATCTATCATCTATCTATCTATCTATCTATCTATCTATCTATCTATCTATCTATCGATCTATCGATCTATCGATCTATCGATCTATCATTGATCTATCTATTATCTCTCTCTCTCTCTCCTATGTACTCCTCTCTCTCTCCCCCTTCTTATTTAATCTAATTTTCTATCCTTATATTCTATTTATATGTTCTTATTCTTATGTCTATCAATCTTATGGGTTTTTAAATAAGTATTTCTTAACTCTTTAACTCTTCCCCTTCTTCCCAGTTCTTCAGTTTTTGTCACCAATCTCACCCTATCCTATCCTATCCTATCCTATCCTATCCTATCCTATCCTATCCTATCCTATCCTATCCTATCCTATCCTATCCTATCCTCACAGATTTCAAAACAAAGAATTATTTTATCCAGACCAAGTGAACTATCACCCAGTGGATATGATTTTGTGTTTAAGATTCTCAGGGCGTAATGGACCTCCAAATTCAAGCAGTAATATTCAGGAAGAGACATTCCTGAAGATATATTTGTGCTTCATATTTATCACCTTCTTCCTGGCATTTGCACCCCAATTATCCATAAAATACAAGCCCCGTGAACAATGACAAATCCCTCATAACAGTAAAATAAAAACTGCACCGGGAAAAAATAAAGAGAGGCCTTATATTACTGTGACTTATAGCCCTGAAAAATATATATAGGCTCGATAGAGGTGCAGTGTAAAATGTAATATCATTAAAATGGAGATGAAATCACAGAGCGGGAAAGAAGGAACGCGGAACAGGAATCTAATTAATCTGACACAGCATCCTAGCCTTGGGTGGGATATTAGAGGTCTTCTAGTCTAACCCCCTGCCTGGAGCAGGAATCCCAAACCAGTGGGTATCCAAGCTTGATTTGAAAAACACCCAAAATGCCATTATCAAGGTTTTTAAGGGATCTATATCATCATCTTCTTTTAACGCCCCCATAATCCCTTGTGGGGTGAAGTCTGGGCAACTGAATGGAGCTGAGAGTGTTTACTGGCCGGATGCCTTTCCTGTCGCCAATGCGGAGTTTTGTTTGGCAGATATATTCTCATTGTGTCCAGAGAGAGAAATATTTGCCTCTACCTAGGATCGAACTCACAGCCTCCTGATGGTGAGGCGAGAGCGCCACCTCTAGGCCACCGCACCGCTCTTTTAAGGCATCTATATGTGTCGGTTTATAGTTTTATGGTTTCTGAGGTAGTCCTTCACTTAGGACCACAATTAAACCCAACACTTCTGTTGCTAAGTGAGACGTTGTTTAAATGCCCCATTTTATGACCTTTCTTGCCACAGTTATTAAATGAATCACTGCAGTTGTTAAGCGAATCCGTCTCGCCCATTGATTCCGCTTCTCCGAAGGTCGCGAAAGGGGATCACATGACCCTGGGATATGGCAACCATTATAAATATGAACCGGTGGCCAAGCGCCAAATTTTGAACACACGACCAGTTTGCAAGTGTGAAAAATGATGGCCAGTCCCTTTTTTCAGTCGAGGCTTACCTGTACAGTTTTACTGAAAGCGTTTTTGAAGAATACTGAAAAACCTCTGATTTTGCTCACCCCTAAGCACCTAGCCTAGGGGACGCGGTGACTCAGTGGCTAAGATGCTGAGCTTGTCGATCGAAAGGTCGGCAGTTCAGCGGTTCGAATCCCGAGTGCCGCGTAATGGGGGGAACTCCCGTGACTTGTCCCAGCTTCTGCCAACCTAGCAGTTCGAAAGCACGTAAAAAAATGCAAGTAGAAAAATAGAGACCTTCCCACCTTTGGTGGGAAGGGAACAGTGTTCCGTGCGCCTTTGGCGTTGAGTCATGCCGGCCACATGACCGTGGAGACGTCTTCGGACAGCGCTGGCTCTTCAGCTTTGAAACGGAGATGAGCAGCGCCCCCTAGAGTCAGGAACGACTAGCACATATGTGCGAGGGGAACCTTTCCCTTTCCCTTATTTGCTCAAACTCTGAATTACCTTCTCCTGTTCATCCTGTTTTGGATGCAGGGTGCGTGCGGAGGCTTGGGGAGGGCGAAAAATGGGCCTACCTGAAGTTCAGGAAGGCCCCTTTTTGGCCTCTAGAGGGCCTCCGGAGCCTGGGGAGGCTTTTTTTCGCCCTCCTGGAGGCTCGAGGAAAGCCTCTGGAGCCCGGGGAGGGCAAAAACGCCCCCCCCCATGGTGCAGGAGGCCCACCATGGCCACGGCCACTCAGAAACTGGGCAGAGAACCCCTTGCTAAAATTTTTGAAGCCCACCCCTGCCTCAGGCCTCCCATGTTAAATGTTCAAGCTCTTTTTTTAAGTAAAAAAAGTTTGTTTTACTTATGTAAAAGGGACCATTTTTGGAGAAACAGAAAGGCTTTTTTTAAAAAAAAAGAAATAAGAAAATAAAGCACAATATTTGACAGTCACGCAGGATGCAAGAGTGGGACTTTCTCTCCTTCCATTTCTAAGGCTCCAGGGACAGGAGTTAAAAACAAAACAAAATTCAGTGAAAAAGCCCAATCTTCCTTCTTCGAACTGCAATTTTCAAAAAACAGAAGCAATAGAAATGACACCCTGATCGAAACCCAAATCCAGCAGTTTAATCCACAAAAGGAAAGAATGTGGCTGTATCCTTTTTTTTAAACATGGAGAGATCACGGAACGTAGAGTAATAGGGTCGGAAGGGACCCTTGGAGGTCTTCTAGTCCAACCCCCTGCTTAGGCAGGAAACCCTACACCACTTCAGACAAATGGTTATCTAATCTTTTCTTAAAAACTTCCAGTGTTGGAGCATTCGCAACTTCTGGAGGCAAGTCGTTCCACTGATTAATTGTTCTCGCTGTCAGGTAATTTCTCCTTAGTTCTAGGTTGCTTCTCTCCTTGGTTAGTTTCCACCCATTGCTTCTTGTCCTGCCCTTGGGTGCTTTGGAGAATAGCTTGACTCCCTCTTCTTTGGGGCAGCCCCTGAGATATTGGAAGGTCTCCCCTAGTCCTTCTTTTCATTAAACTAGACATACCCGGTTCCTGCAACTGTTCTTCATATGTTTTAGCCTCCAGTCCCCTAATAACGAGCTACCCCCAGGGATACAACTGATCCCGGATCTCTGTACTTTCCGCTGGGCCCTGAAGACTTTTCTATTTTAGCAAGCCGGGCTGGCTTAAAATTTTTAACTGGTTAATTTTATGGGTAAGGGGTTTTAAATTGGGGAAGCCAAATTAATTTAATCATGTTTTAAATTATTTTAATTTTCATATTGTATGTATTTTAATCTTGGCTGTTCACCGCCCTGAGTCCTTCGGGAGAAGGGTGGTAAAAATTTTTTAATTAATTATTATTATTGGTTAATCTTTAGTGAGATTCACAGCCTTTGAGGCTGGTTAATAGCTCAGCAGCTCGAGTCCTAACCAAGGACCTAGGAACTGTTAAGGTATCGTCGGAGGATGTAAGCTGTTATTATTATTATTATTATTATTATTATTATTATTATTATTATTATTATTATTATTATTTAATCTTTAGTGAGATTCACAGCCTTTGAGGCTGGTTAATAGCTCAGCAGCTCGAGTCCTAACCAAGGACCTAGGAACTGTTAAGGTATCGTCGGAGGATGTAAGCTGTTCCGAGTAAGGGGATTTTTTTGTAGAGTCAAAATGTTCAAGTCCGGCAAATTTAGAATTTCTAAATAGCGGGGTAACCCTTTGGGTATTGCTCCAAGGGCTCCAATTACAATCGGGACAACACACGATTTCTTTTTCCACAGTCGCTCAACTTCAATTTGCAAGTCCCGGTACTTTGTGATTTTTTCTTGCTGCTTATCTTCAATCCGTGCATCACCAGGTATTGCAATGTCAATGAACCATACTTTTTTCTTTTCAACTATTGTTATGTCAGGTGTGTTGTGGACCAAGTGCCTGTCATCATTATTATTATAATTATAATTATTATTATTAATTATTATTATTATTATTAATAATAATAATAACAACAACAACAACACAATGCTTTACTTTTCATGGTGCAAAGTAATTTTTGTTAGGATGTCTGTTGATGGATAAATTCTTATGACTCCCGATCCTTGGGCATGCTGGCTGAGGAGGATGGGTCCGGTGGTCCAAGCTGCCCAGAAGGCAGGAAGCTGGAAACGGAGGGAGTAAACAGTTTGGAGAGCAGAGAACTAGCAAAGCGATGGAATGACATGGAAAAAAAAGAGGTTTTCTAGGTCCCCTATTTTTAGAAGACATCTGTCAGCTTAGGCGGTCTGGTTTCCTGCCAGTTAGTAGTATTAACAACGGTGTGAGACTCACAAACAGAAAATGCTCCATGGGTGGGGGTGAATTTCTGGACAGCGGCTACAACATCTGCGGATTGCAAGGAGGAGAACGAAGAGACACGTACCCATTAGAAACTGGTTTCCCACTGCAGTGGAAAGTGGCGAGGTGGTTTCAATTTGTTGACTCACTGGATTGAAAGGAGGGTGGAAAAAAAAAAATAGGAAGAAGCAGGTGGTGGCAGGAGAAGACTCTGCTGTCCGGTGGTCCCACCAATCATAGAATATGGAATCACAGAGCTGGACGGGACCTTGGAGGTCCTTCTAGACCAGGGGTCTCCAACCTTGGCAACTTTAAGACTTGTGGACTTCAACTCCCTGAATTCCTCAGCCAGTTGGTTTATCTTCTCACTTTGGAGACACTTTTTTTTAAAAAAATACACATATTTTACTGGTAAACATGACACCAAAATAGAGCAATGTTAATAAAACAGAAGAGAATGTACAGACTAATGATTAAATGAGTGACATTTGAAAAACTAAAATATCTATCCATGAAATGATATATATAAGTTCTATCTCTCTCTCTCTCTCTCTCTCTCTCTCTCTCTCTCTCTCTCTCTCTCTCTCTCTCTCTATATATATATATATATATATATATATATATATCACATACATACATATATATCACATATATATATCATCTATCATCTATCATCTATCATATATCTATTCATCTATTATCTATCCATCTATCAACTATCTATCTATCTATCTATCTATTATCTATCCATCTATCAACTATCTATCTATCTATCTATCTATCTATCTATCTATCTATCTCATCTCTCTCTCTCTCTCTCTCTTTCACACACACACACACTATATATGTATGTATGTATGTATGTATGTATGTATGTATGTATTTCTCTTTAGCCAGGTTCTTCCTACGTAAACCAAGATTTTTATGCAGCCCTAGTTCAGTGAAATCACAATCCACAGTCCACAGTCCACAATCCACAATCCACAATCAGAACCTGGCTAAAGAGAAATACACATAAAGGCCTAGGAAAAGAAAAGAAAAGAAAACAAATATATATCTATATCTATATCTATATCTATATCTATATCTATATCTATATCTATATCTATATCTATATCTATATATCTATACCTATATCTATATCTATATCTATATCTATATCTATATCTATATCTATATCTATATCTATATCTATATCTATATCTATCTATCTATCTATCTATCTATCTATCTATATCACATACATACATATATATCACACACACACATATATATCATCTATCTAATCTATCTATCATCTATCTCTATCTATCTATCTATCTATCTATCTATCTATCTATCTATCTATCTATTTTCTTTCTCAAATATATTTCTATCTCTATATCTCTATCTCTATATCTCTATCTCTATTTCTATCTCTATATCATTTCTATCTATCTATCTATCTATCTATCTATCTATCTATCATATATACATATATACAATATATATATATATATATATATACAGTGTTTCCTCGAAAATAAGACCCTGTCTTATATTTTTTTTGAACACTGAAATAAGCGCTTGGCCTTATTGCCATGTGCTCAAAAAGCCCAATTGGGCTTATTATCAGGGGATGTCTTATTTTGGGGGAAACACGGTATATATATATATATATATATATATATGTTATATGTGTAATATATATATGTTATATATATATATGTGTGTGTGTGTGTGTGTGTGATATATTATAATTGTAATTATTGAATGTAGTCATATGGACCTTCGATGGTTCCACCTTCTCTGTTTGTAGACATTTTTCTGAATTTTGAAAACCCTCTAAATCAGGGGTCTTTAAACTTGGCAGCTTTAAGACTTGTGGACTTCAACTGGCTGGAGAATTCTGGGAGTTGAAGTCCACAAGTCTTAAAGCTGCCAAGTTTGAGGACCCCTGCTCTGAATCCTTCTATTCAAAATGCTTTGCCCACACTGGCAATCATTAAAAAGTTGCAGTAAAATTAAGAGAACAATTGCATTTCATAGACCCTCAAACTCCTTTCATTCTAGATTTTGAATGCAATAATGGTTGCAGGCTTCTTCATCACAAAAGGCTTTTCTTTGATATAAAGCAGGAATAAAAAACCTGAAGATATTAGTGGCATGCTAATTAAAGACACTTTAATATTATCGGTGAAAGAGAATAGAATGGGATAAAGTAACATTAGTCATCTTAACAAAAAAGAGTCACTCTATTTGGTGGGATATTATTTCAAATAAACCTGCTGTTGATACAGGTCACTGAGTTGTTATTTTGCATTATTTATTCAGTTTTTTCCCATTCTTTATTCTAGCAATTGAACAGGTACAATCGGAAATCTAAATCTTGTTTAATTTTTAATTCACTGTGCTCTCTCTTTCTGCTTGAAGTTTCTGACTAAATGCACAAGCTCTTGTCTTGACAAGCAAGTTCTTTTATCGTTCTTTTTCTCAATTTATGGCTAGATAAATTTTATCATCATTTAATGATGATTTTAAGAAATTTGAAAACCAAGTCCCTATGAAATGTTGCCTGAACAACATGTTCTCCTTTTTTTTTAAAAAAATGAAAGAATATAGGTTCTCTTTTTCCGACGGTGTCTTTTTTTTAAAAAAAAAAATTTCCGTAATACTAGAACACGCTAACATTATGTGAAAATAGCCACCTGTCAGTTTCCTGAAAGTTGTCTTCCATTATGAAAAAGACCCAACCCTACCTCATTCTCAGATTTCTTTAGAATTTGAGATAGTTTTGAGTTTCGTAAGTTAATGGAAAGTGCTGGTAATATATTTTTTGGGGGGTTGCGTATCTTTTTCTTACACGTCTCGGATTAACTTTACAAGAAATCTAAGGGGCAGATTTAGGCCTCAACAGGATTATCAGAAAAAAAAAACACTATTTTCTTGAAAGAAGCTATTTTATTGGGGGGGGGGGAAGCTAAAAGCTATTTATTTCATTAAAAGAAGCCACTTATTTTATTGAGAAACGCATAACAACCAGACACATAGTGAATGCGGTAATATTCGTCAATCAAATTTTATAAAGCGGTGAGAAATATAGAAACAGACAGATGGTGTTTTATGAAACAAACATTTTCAAATAATAAACATTCCGCATTAAAACACCAAAACAGAACGGAGAATTCAACAGATGGAAGCTGTGAAGAATTTGCCTTCCGATCGATAGAGCATCATGTAGTGTATTTTGAAGATAATGCCTTAGGTCTAAAAAAACAGAGATGAAACAAATAATAAAAACAGCCATAAATAATATGATGTTGTATTTGAGCCCGAACACAACATGCTTCACTTGATTGGCCAAGAGGTAAATGTAGCAGTTAATAGTCTGTAACTTCCTCAATTTTCGGTAAATGCAAACATTTCTTAATAGTTGGATGATGTTGTGAGTATGCTTCAGTTCTTGGCATTTAAAAGCATCTGACTTTGTTTATTCGTCTTAATGTTATTCTTTGGAAATGCATAAAAGTTTCATGTTTTCAAGTCCCTCTTGCCAAAACAAGTTTACTTTCCAATAATCACCTTGAAATGTTCCTATCGTCCTGAATGGTTTAGATGTGTTATCTTTCCTACAGTTTTATCTATTGAGTAATATGCTCCCTTTTTCTTTCACTAATTTGTGTTCTTCCTACTCTCTGATCTTCCTTCCTTCCTCCCTCCCTCCCTCTCATTTTAGATATCCATCCATCCATCCATCCATCCATCCATCCATCCATCCATCTTAACCTTCCTTCTTTCCATTTTAAACATCCACCCACCCATTAATACATCCACCTTCCTTCCTTCCTTCCTTCCTTCCTTCCTTCCTTCCTTCCTTCCTTCCTTCCTTCCTTCCTTCCTTCCTTCCTTCCTTCCTTCTTTCCTCATCACTTTGACCAGATTGGGTTCCTATATCATTCTTTTCAAGGTTTAAACTTTAAACATGGTTTATCGAGTAGACTATAGTAAGCTGGGACCACGTAGCCTAGTTTACAGTCAACACTACACGGAGTCACACAAGTTGTGAAGCAAAACTCAATTAGCCACACATGGAGTGCAATCAGCCCATCCAAAAGATTGTATAAAATTTCCAATTCAATTTTGGATTTATGATGGCTTTTAGCCAGCAAAGATTGCACAGAAGCAAGAAAAGAAAATTGCAGTGAATAGAAGCCTTTTTCTTGACCAACAAAACATTCATCCAGACCCTAACTTATTGGCTGCCATTTTAGATGAGAGCTGGTTGTATGGATGGAAGGACTCTATTTAGCAACAAGGCAGTTTTACGATATTGAAGCCATATAATCCATGTTTACATTTATATATATAATCCATATAAATCCATCCATTGAATCCAAATAAAGCATAAATATTTGATTGGGTTTTTAAAAATTCTTGTGACTGGTTTATTTTTTAAAGAACCACTTGTATCTCAAGTTCCTTATATAAAAGTAAAGGTAAAGGTTCCCCTCGCACATATGTGCTAGTCGTTCCCAACTCTAGGGGGCGGTGCTCATCTCCGTTTCAAAGCCGAAGAGCCAGCGCTGTCCGAAGACGTCTCCGTGGTCATGTGGCCGGCATGACTCAACACCAAAGGCGCACGGAACGCTGTTCCCTTCCCACAAAAGGTGGTTCCTATTTTTCTACTTGCATTTTTTTTACCTGCTTTCGAACTGCTAGGTTGGCAGAAGTTGGGACAAGTCACGGGAGTTCACCCCGTTACGCGTCATTAGGGATTTGAATTGCTGAACTGCCGACCTTTCGCTCAACAAGCTCAGCGTCTTAGCCTCTGAGCCACCATGTCCCTTAAGTTCCTTATAAAAGATCTTAAATAAAAATGTTCTTATTTTATTAAGAAGCAAATTCCCTGAGAATCAAAGACAGCGCAAGACATGAATTCTAGTTGTTCTTGTTTGATATTAAAGGTTTATGGTAACAACTAAACTAAAGCAGACATTTTGTTTGCATCGAAGTATTTAAATGACTGAAGAATAATGATAACTGTGCAACAACTCTTGAATCTTTTAAGTTCCTAATTTTTAAAAACAGTTCTTTAATCCTGAAGGATTTTTTAGCCAACCACAACTTCTTCAATCTTTACAGACTGATTAGTTTACTTTGTATCTCCAGATTCCTTCCCTCTGTACTTTTTTTTGGGCATACCAAATATCGAAGCTTAAACTTGGGTGTTTTCTTACGTTTACAATATTTTCCATGCCTTTCTTTTGTCTGTGTATAGTTTCTGCTATACAGAAACTATACTGTATAGTATAGTTACTTAACCTTCCTTCTTTGTTCCTTCTGGTACTTTATTATACCTTTTAAAAAAAATTCAGAGTAGGTTTACAAAACCTTTTTAAAGGCGTCACTTCTAAATGAAAATTAAAATATTGCCTTACCACATAAAACTTGAATGCCTTTGGAATAATTGATTTTATTTTGACAAAGCTTTGCTGCAGCTGATTGATACATCGGAGCAAACCGATTCAGATCAGATCAATTCAATCCAATCAATTAGACTTCTTCCTCCCCTTCTTTTTAAGATCTTCTGGACATGTGCATTTACAGTATATCTAATTGTCCAAACTGACTGGCATGGCCTACATTGAATTAAGCTGGATATTTGAATTGGCTCAGACCAGATTCATACAGGTATAATATTTTTCTAAGTAGCAAAAACAAAACTCCTTAAAAAGCTCTAAAAGAGATATAAATAAGTTTTTATTTATTTATTTATTTTTATTTTATTGGATTTCTATACCATGCTACTCCCAAAGGACTCAGGGCAGTGAACAGCCATAAGATAAAACACATAAATACAAAAATTTAAAATAGAATAAAAACAAATTAAATAATTTGGCTGAAACAAATTTAAAATACCCAATAATTTAAAAACAAATTAAAATTTACATTTAAAAGGGGAGAAGATTTAGGCCAGGCCAGCTTGATGAAATAAGGAAGTCTTGAGCGCGCTTTAAAAGTTTTAAAAGAAATTGAAAAAAAAATGTTGTAACTTGAATATTATATTAGTAGAAAATTTTTGTAATGGACTTGGTGAGAACGAAGATAGAAGAGATAAGAGAAGAAGTTTTTGGAGATAACACCGAAATGTCAAATGGAAGAAATGAATGATGTATTAAATTTTTGTTTGTCTTAAAAAAAAACCAAAAACTTTTTTACAAAAAAAAAAAAAAGAGAGAGAAAAGCTCCAGGGTACATAATATATGGTGATGTTAACAACTGAAAAATGTCAGGGAGAATAAGGATTTCCTGCCTGGTGCTGTAAAGATAAAAAATAACATATCTTCCAGAGTTAGAAAACTGCTAAGGAGGAAAACGAATAGGGAATAAATATTCTTTCCACACCCAAGAAATATCTTCCTTGGGTACAAGCCATAATCCAACCACAACATCTGCATTCTTCACAGACCAAATATGAATAATTTGGCAGATAAATAAATAAAATGGAAAGTGAAATGTATCTCTACTTTTAGATGTATTGGGATGTTCATTCATACCTAATTCCAACATATAAGACATACCAACTTCTATAACATTCATACCTGGTTCCAACAAAGAGAAGGACTAAGGGTGATATGATAGCCTTCCAGTATTTGAAGGACTGTCACAGAGAAGAGGGGGGTCAACCTGTTTCCAAAGTATGTAAAGGCAAGACAAGATGTAAGGGATGGAAGATTATTAAAGACAGATTCAACCTAGAATTAAGGAAATTTCCTGACGGTGTGAAATATTAATCACTGAAAGGTTTGCCTTCAGAAGTTGTGGGTGCTTCATCATTGGAGGCTTTCAAAAAGAGATTGGACAGAAATTTATCTGGGATAGAATTGGGTCTCTTGCTTGAGCAGGAGATTGGACTAGAAGACCTCTGAGATCCCTTCCAAACCTATTATTCTATGTTCCATATTCTATAAACTGTACCTTCACTTTTAGAGTTATTGAGATACCCAGTGCTGTAGGGAAGGTAATTTCCAGGCAAAGATGGCTGAAATTAACACAACTGGACAACCTCTGAAACCTTACACAGATGCCCTTGCAACTTCTGAAGACCTCTTGGCCTTCTGTCCCTTCTCCTTCCTCTTCCAACCAAGTCCTAAGAGACAGTAGATATTGATTCCGTTGATTTTGTCCTGCAGGGACATCAGGGGAACAGGCCGCAGCCATGGCTAAATTAAGGAAGGATCACACAGTGAGGTTCTGGATTTTACAATTACTCTCTCATGATGTGCTTAGTTGTGTCATTTCGATTGAAGAATAAAGTGGGAAACAAGTTTGGGGGGGGTGTCTGAAGAACATAAATCAGGCATGTTCCTACTTTACGGTGGCTTCTCCAGTCACAGAATGGCTGCCACAATGGGTGTGGCCAGTTCAAAAGACCCATTGACTCAGAGGAAAGCTGTTGAGGTTGCTACAACCATCCACTAATTTAATTTTCTACAAATGGGGACAAAACTCATGTTGATTTTGGTTAAATAAAGACATTGTGCTTTGTGCTGATGTGTTTCGTTGCAGCATGTCGACTTCCCATGGAGTTACGCTACACATACCCTACGCACCAAAGATGATTAGGGGACTGAAGGCTAAAACATATGAAGAACGGTTGCAGGAACTGGGTATGTCTAGTTTAATGAAAAGAAGGACTAGGGGAGACATGATAGCAGTCTTCCAATATCTCAGGGGCTTCCACAAAGAAGAGGGAGTCAAGCTATTCTCCAAAGCCCCTGAGGATAGGACAAGAAGCAATGGGTGGAAACTAATCAAGGAGAGAAGCAACCTAGAACTAAGGAGAAATTTCCTGACAATGAGAACAATGAATCAGTGAAACAACTTGCCTCCAGAAGTTGTGGATCCTCTAACACTGGAAGTTTTTAAGAAGAGGTTGGATAACCATTTGTCTGAAGTGGTGTAGCATTTCCTGCCTAAGCAGGGGGTTGAGACTAGAAGACCTCCAAGATCCCTTCCAACTCTGTAATTCTATATTCTACATACTTAAGATAAACCGGAAAGTCATAATACCTGTATAAAAATGATTTACTTTGATTCTCAAGATAGACATGACTTCAACCTTTGACATGTCCCCTTTTCCAATTTCTTCACTGCAAGCCAAGAGATGAATTTGGGTTTTGTGTGCGTGGGCAAAGCATGGAACAAAACACTGTGGTGGGATTTTTTTTTTTTAAAAAAATAGAAATGTGTTTTTCAGTTGTGCCACGTCGCAAAGAACATGTTTGCTCCCTCTTCTTCAGCCGTCCTTCCTTTCCTGAGTCAGTGGTCCTTTCACACAGTTTCACTTCCTTTTCTGGAGATGTTTGTGAGCCTCGTTCGAGTTTCTGATTTGCTCTTCGCAAGAGCAAAAGCGTAATTTTAGAACTGGGAGTTTCCCCCTCCTCCTTTGCCCACACAGCTGCAGAGAAAGCCAGGTGGGCTTTGAGGGTGAAAGGACACGGCATCCCTTGGTAGGATTCAGCACCGACCTTTCTTCAGAAAGATTTTGCTGATTAAAAAAAAAAAAAATGGATTAAACCATGAATTCCATGGACCTACTTAGGGCAGTGAACTCTTAAAAAAAAAAATAGAAACAAGAGATTATCTTGCCCATCCCTATAATAATTAAAAGACAAAACAAAAACAACTTCTAAGCAGCAACTTAGAGACTTTTAAAAAGTCACTTAGACACTTTTTAAAAGTCCCCTTCCAACTCTTTGGCTGTCTTGATGCAATGAACTTAATTGACGTGGTAACAATGGCTTTCTCACAATATATTCATCTTTCTTAGTTTTAACACTAGTTAGTTTTTGTGTAGTTTGATAGGTGGTAAGAATTAGGCCGTTGGCTCGCTTCGTTACTCAAACATCGTATTCTATGATTCTACAGTAGGGCTGGGATTACATAAGGATTAAACTCGGTGTAAGCACCATACAGTTTTTCTAAGCTCAAGAAAACCAGCAACTACTACCCAACTCCATGTTAGTCTAGTCTAGCTTAGTCCAGGGTTCCTCAACTTTGACAACTTGAAGATGGTGGACTTCAACTTCCAGAATTTTCCAACCACTTGCTTGATGTTCACACATTTCCAAGCTACCAAAGTTGAGAAATCTTCCTTAGTTTTAACACTAGTTAGTTTTGTGTAGCTTGATAGGTGGTAAGAATTAGGCCGTTGGCTCACTTAGTTACTCAAACATCGTATTCTATGATTCTACGGTAGGGCTGGGATTACATATGGATTAAACTCGGTGTAAGCACCATACAGTTTTTCTAAGCTCAAGAAAACCAGCAACTACTACCCAACTCCATGTTAGTCTAGTCTAGCCTAGTCCAGTGTTCCTCAACTTTGACAACTTGAAGATGGTGGACTTCAACTTCCAGAATTTTCCAACCACTTGCTTAAGGTTCACACATCTCCAAACCACCAAAGTTGAGAAATACAATTAAATAGAAGAGAACATTTGTAGCTCAGGGTTGAACTGTGGAGTTCTCGGTGCTATCTGAACTTGGTTGTTAAAGCACACCGCTATACAAGTAGTCCTCTACTTAACAACAGTTCATTTAGTGACCATTCGAAGTTACATCATCACTGAAAAACTAACTTATGGCCATTTTTCACACTATCCTCATGGTCATGTGACCAAAATTTGGATACTTGGCAACTGAACTCATTTTTATGACGGTTGCCATGGTGTCCCTGGGGTCATGTGATCCCGTTTTGCGACCTTCTGATGAGCAAAGTCAATGGGGAAGCCAGATTCACTTAACAACTGTCTTACTAACTTAACAACAGCAGGGATTCCCTTAACAAATGTGGCAAGAAAATTTATTGTTTATTTATTTATTGGTTCGATTTATATGCCACCTTTCTCCGGAGACTCAGGGCGGCTTACAATGCATTAAGCAATAGCCTTCATACTTTTGTATATACCTGGTTAGTAGGGCTTTTGGCCCTCCCAAGTGGTTTTCTTTTTTATACAAAGTCAGCTTATTGGCCCCACAATCCGGGTCCTCATTTTACCTACCTCGGAAGGATGGAAGGCTGAGTCAACCTTGAGCCTGGTGAGATTTGAACTTGCAGTAATTGCAGGCAGCTGGTGCTACTTAACAGTACTTTAGTCTGCTGCACCACCAAGGCTTTTGTTTTGGGACAAAACTCACTTCACAAAAGTCTCACTGAGCAACATAAATTTTGGGCTAAATTATGGTCGTAAGTCGAGAACTACCTGTAGTCTAACATGCCATGTCTGAACTAGGCTTATAAGATAACCAGAATGATCCAATGGTGATGGTGTTGGACTACCAAGAAGATGACTCATATCTGGTCTCTCCTGAGTCATGAAAGCCCTGGATGACTTGAGAATGGTTGAGTATGTGACTGGCCTAAAGTCATCTGGAGGGCTTTCTGGTTGAGTCAAGATGGAGTTCACAAGACTTGCAAGTGATTCTTCTTAGCAGTGATGATCAGGTAGCATGTATAATTCTGGAAATGTGGATTGCTCAACTGTGATGGTTTTTCAGCTTGGACGGCTTTGAAAGGAGGCTGCAGAACAGAATAGAATAACAGAATTGGAAGGGAACTTGGAGGTCTTCTCGTCCAAACCACTGCTCAGGCAGGAAATCCTACACCACTTCAGACAAATGGTTATCCAACCTCTTCTTAAAAACTTCCAGTGTTGGAGCATTCACAACTTCTAGAGGCAAGTCGTTCCACTGATAAGTGTCTTGCAACCGTGGCTACTTGAAGATGTGTGGTCTTCAGCTCCCAGAATTCCCCAGCCAGGACTGGTATAGATAATAGATTAGGGGACTGGAGGCTAAAACATATGAAGAATGGGTTGTAGGAACTGGGTATGTCTAGTTTAATGAAAAGAAGGACTGGAGACATGATAGCAGCAGTGTTTCAATATCTCAGGGGCTGCCCCAAAGAAGAAGGAGTCAAGCTCTTCTCCAAAGCACCTGACGGCAGGACAAGAAGCAATGGGTGGAAACTCATCAAGGAGAGAAGCAACCTAGAACTAAGGAGAAATTTCCTGACAATTAGAACAATTAACTTGCCTCCAGATGTTGTGAATGCTCCAACACTGGAAGTTTTTAAGAAGATGTTGGATAACCATTTGTCTGAAGGGTTTCCTACCTAAGCAGGACTAGAAGACCTCCAAGGTCCCTTCTAACTCTGTTATTCTATTCTATCAAGGCAGAATACTGTGGTCAGTTGGTTATTAGTCTGACCATGTGTCTATTGTAGGGTAGACAAGGACAGTAGTTAGTTTAATGTGTAGCTTGAATCATTTCATTATGAACCTATTGCATCACATTTTCCATCTTCTGAAGGACACCATTAATTGTGAAGTCTTGCTGGGCAAGTGGAAAATGGCTGTTTTATGTGTTTTGCAAGAAATTCACTGCTTATTTTTAACTGATCCCATTTCTTTGATTCTTAGGGGGAAAAAAATGCCAAATCCTCATTGCTTCAGTTAGTCTTCAGTTCAGTCTTTTAAATGTCTTTTCTCTCTGACTTTTCATAGTTTCTCTGTGGGGTTTTAGCAGTGAAGGAAGTTAAAAGAATGACGGCAATACGAGCTAGTTATATCAAAAAAAATTTTATCGATTGTAAGGAAGATGAGCTCAGTTAGAGAGGAGCTATCCTATTTGGGTTATCTAGTTTTGGCAACTTAGCTATTAAAATTTGATATTGTAAAATTTTAATGTCATCTATCATATATTTTTAGATTGCTATTTTTGTAACTGTTTTATCTTTTTCCCTTTTTCTTTTCTGTTTTGTTTGAAAAGGCCTTCGGGCTATTCAATAAACTATACAATACAATACAGTGAAGGAAGTATAAAAATACCCACAGCATTAATTTATGCCTGCCTTCTTACCCTTCAAGATATTTGAAGGGGCAACATTTTTTAAAGTCAATAAAAAAAAAACAAATAAACCAGAAAGCAAACAAACAAAATCAGATGGCTGCGTGGATTAAAATAACAACGCAGACAGCAATGTTAGCAAAAGGAAGCAGTCTTGCAAATAATATGAGTCACTTTACAGGGGTTATGGACAGCAGACAATAAATAAATAAATAAATAAATAAATAAATAAATAAATAAATAAATAAATAAATAAATAAATAAATAAATAGCTAGCAAATAAACCAGGAGCAACATTTGATATTTTTCAAGGGCAGCAAGATACTGGGTTGTCTTGGCTAAAAATGAGAAGAAAGAGATTTCTATTCAATGAATTAAAGATATACATGGGCAAATGGACATGGCAACTCTTTCAACCAATCATTCCCTTAAACTGCTGACAGCAGTTAAAACAATTTTCACCCTGGAAAAGTATTTACATTTAGAAATGCCATCAGTGGAGAGACAGTTATTTGTTAAGTTTAGATTCGAACTTCTAGATACCAACGTTAGATTCGGCCGCTATCGGAAAATCCCGTATGACAAAAGAATATGCATATGTGGGGTAAACGTCGTGGAGGACACGGCGCATATAATATTCGAATGTAGTCTCTATCAAGAAGTAAGAAAACAATATCTGTCCCCAATTATAAATAAATTTCCCCACTGGAATATAAGCCAAAAATTAGCATTTCTGTTGAGGGCTGACTCTCCTCCCCTGGTAAGAGCGATCACTCGATACCTTAAAAGAATGACGGCAATACGAGCCAGTTATATCAAAAAACATTTTATCGATTGTAAGGAAGATGAGCTCAGTTAGAGAGGAGCTATCCTATTTGGGTTATCTAGTCTTGGCAACTTAGCTATTAAAATTTGATACTGTAAAATTTTAATGTCATCTATCATATATTTTTAGATTGCTATTTTTGTAACTGTTTTATCTTTTTCCCTTTTTCTTTTCTGTTTTGTTTGAAAAGGCCTTCGGGCTAGTCAATAAACTATACAATACAATACAGTGAAGGAAGTATAAAAATACCCACAGCATTAATTTATGCCTGCCTTCTTACCCTTCAAGATATTTGAAGGGGCAACATTTTTTAAAGTCAATAAAAAAAAAAACAAATAAACCAGAAAGCAAACAAACAAAATCGGACGGCTGCGTGGATTAAAATAACAACGCAGACAGCAATGTTAGTAAAAGGAAGCAGTCTTGCAAATAATATGAGTCACTTTACAGGGGTTATGGACAGCAGACAATAATAATTAAATAAATAAATAAATAAATAAATAAATAAATAAATAAATGAATGAATGAATGAATGAATGAATGAATGAATGAATGAATGAATAAATAAATAAATTAATTAATTAATTAATAAATTAATAAATTAATAAATAAATTAATAAATAGCAAATAAACCAGGAGCAACATTTGATATTTTTCAAGGGCAGCAAGATACTGGGTTGTCTTGGCTAAAAATGAGAAGAAAGAGATTTCTATTCAATGACCATAAGAAGTGGGCAATCCAAAACGAAGTAGTATTGCTTAGAAAACCTTATTATTGGTTATTAGTTGCAATGTTTGGGGAAAAAACAAAATCACAAGAGTAGAAAGGGACCCTAGAGGTCTTCCAGTCCAACCTCCTGCTCAAGCAGGAAACCCTATACATTTCAGACAAATGGCTGCCCAATCTCTTCTTAAAAACTTCCAGTGTTGGAGCACGCACAACTTCAGGAGGCAAGTTGGTCCATTGATTAATTCTTTTAATGATAGGGGAAATTTCTCCTTAGTTCTAGGTTGGTTCTCTCCTGGATTAGTTTCCATCCATTGCTTCTTGTCCTGCTTTCAAGGTGCTTTGGAGAATAGGCTGACCTTCTTTTCTTCATGGCAGCCCCTCAAGAATCGGAAGACTGCTATCATGTCACCCCTAGTCCTTCTTTTCACTAGACTAGACATGCCCAATTCCTGCAACCGTTCTTCACATGTTTTAGCCTGCAGCCTCCTAATCATCTTTGTTGCTTTTCCTTGCACTCCTTCCAGAGTCTCAACATCCTTTTTATATGGTGACAATTAAGCCTTGATACCTAGCTGATGCCTTCCAGTTGAATAGCCTTGTTGATGCCTTCTAGATATTTTGGATTTCAACTCTTAGTGGCATGAATTTGTAGGAATTGAAATTTAAAACATGGGGGAGAGGGGTGAAGGTAGTCTGTCTCTAAGCATGTCATCCGCTGATGGAAGTTGGGGGAGCATGCAACCATGATGGTCTGATCATAGATAGCATAAAAATAGAAGGGACTATTTGTAGCTCAGGATTGAACAATGCAACCATGATGGTCTGATCATAGATAGCATACAAATAGAAGAGGCTATTTGTAGCTCAGGATTGAAGAGTGGGGTCTCTGATATTCTCTATAAGCTTGGTTGCTTTCTTGCAGATGTTTCATTACCCAACGAGGTAACATCATCAGTGCTAGGTGATGATGATATTACCTAGTTGAGTAATGAAACATCTGCAAGAAAACTACCAAGCTCAGAGAGCACCAAGGAATCCACAATAGATATTCTAACTTAGGTAGAATATCAAAATATTTTCAAGAGAAGAAAACCAATATTTGGCTGTCAGGAATCTGACGGATGCTCTAATTAAATCATGAGCCTCGAGCCAAGCTTTAAAAGAAATCCAGTTATTTATTAGGAGCTTCATATTGGCATGTTCCCAAGTGAAGCCAGCTCTGACCCTATGTAATTTATGCCCAAATCATGACCCTATTTCCGCCCCCCCCCATGTCATCAATCACATTCGCCAATGGAGCAATTTCGCGGGTTGTACAGACCACTCCCCTCAGGCCGCTGTGGGTAACCCTGGGATACAGCCTTGAGAGAGATAACTCTGGAATGTGCATTTGTCTTTGGCTGCCGTGCCGTTTTGTTGGTTTCCCATCCCCCCCTTGCTTATGGCAACTTGAGAGCAGGCCAGGCATGCTTTGCGAGTTGACATTTGTAGTGTAACAATAACATGGCTTGAAGTAGACATCTCACAGGGCAGATGCCAAGGGAAGGGTATCATGTAGCCTGACCTAAGGCCCCTAATCCTTTCTGCTGATCTTAAGGGCTATGAATGATAGGCCTATTATAAGGATTGGACTGAGATTTAGCTGCTTCTTCTGTTCCATGTATATATGTGACCCAATCACAAGAGAATGGAATGTCTTGTTTCGATCTGAATAATGTGAGAATCCTAATATGTCTTTTGCTCAGATGTCCTTTGGTGAACTTCGTCTACATCTGGCTGATGAGCCAAACAACTTCACCAAACCTTATTAAAGCAAGTTTGTCACTCCTCAAAGTAGCTTGGTTTACTCTCTGGAGCACTTATATCAAGATGATGAGTCTTGATATCTTGTTATCAAAGTAGCTTGGTCTACTCCACGGACCACAGATGACGAATCTTAATATCTTTTTCTCTCTCTCTCTCATCACAGCTTATCATGACTTATTTCCAAAGGGGTGGTTTTTCCAAAAGGCAATTGGACTTTCTTGTTTTTCCCTCCCTTTGAAAATGTTTCGCTTCTCTTAATAATTATATATATTATAATTATATATGTAGGTCTTTGGTTATTCGGGTCTTCTCCCACGTAAAATTGGAAGTGTCTTGGTGACGTTTCGACGAAGTCTCATTCGTCATCTTCAGGCTGGTGTTCTCGGCTTCGTGCTTCCAGGAGCAAATTATAATTATATATATATAATTATATATATATATAATAATAATTATTATTATTAAGAAAATTATGGAATGTGCTGAAATGAGTAAATTGACATTTGAAATTAGAGAACAGGAAGACAAACAATATTAATTGATATGGGATTTGTTTTATCAATGGATAGATCATAAAACATGGAGATGAAATATGAAATATGAGGTGGATGTAAAGAATAAAATATGTGAAGTTCTTTTTATATTATATTTATATTTTATTAAATTTCTATACCGCTCTTCTCCCGAAGGACTCAGGGCGGTGAACAGCCAGAAGATAAAACACAGAGATACAAAAATTTAAAATAGATTAAAAACGAATTAAATAATTTGGCTGAATTTAAAATACCCCATAATTTAAACCGATTAAAATTTGTATTTAAAATTTATATTTAAAAAGGGAGAAGATTTAGGCCAAGAAGATTTCTTATGAGAAATAAGCTTTTGTTACAAATTGGTACTCTGAAGATTAAGGGATTAAGCACAAAAGAATGCTAACCGATCGACACGCTGTCTGTAATCGTTTGTAATGATGATGGTTTTATGTTTTGATTTGATTTTAAAATAAAAAAAAATATTTTCAAAAAAAAAAAGAAAGAAAATGTTTCATTTCTCATCTAAGAAGAATAGAAGGATTTATAAATTCGCCCACCCATCTGCTAGAACTAAAGAAGCTTCCTGGATGAGAAGCAAAACCTTTTCAAAGGAAAAAACAAAAAACCCCAAGAAAGTCCAGTTGCCATTTATTTATTTATTTATTTATTTATTTATTTATTTATTTATTTATTTATTTATTTATTTATTTATTTATTTATTTATTTATTGCGATTTATATGCCGCCTTTCTCCCTAGGGACTCAAGGCGGCTTACAAAATGACAACTTCAATACAAATCACAATACAATACCAAATTAAAATCAGTAACCCAATTAAAAACGATTTAAAATTATACCAGTGTACCCCCAAAGAGATCAGTTTAATTGGCGGAAGAGCCACGTCTTCAGCTCGCGACGGAAGGAAAGAAGGTCGGGGGCTGTCCTGAGCTCAGTGGGCAATCCATTCCAGAGGGCCGGGGCTCCCACAGAGAACGCCCTCCCCCTGGGGGTCGTCAGCCGACATTGTTTGGCCGACGGCACCCTGAGGAGGCCGACTCTGTGAGAGCGCACAGGACGATGGGAGAACGGCTGGAGATGGTCCTGCAAGTACCCCGGGCCTAAGCCATGAAGGGCTATTATAGGTGAGCACCAGCACCTTGAAACGTATCCGGAGTGCCACCGGTAGCCAGTGCAGCTCACGCAGGAGAGGTGTTACACGGGAGTATCTAGACGCCCCCGTAACTACCCGCGCGGCTGCATTTTGGACTAGCTGAAGCCTCCGGACACATCCCAAGGGCAGCCCCATGTAGAGGGTGTTACAGTAGTCCAACCTAGAGGTAACAAGGGCGTGAGTGACCGTGGCGAGGGCATCCCGGTCTAGGAACGGACGCAACTGGCGCACAAGACGGACCTGTGCGAAGGCCCCCCTGGTTTTAGAAAAACGTCTTTGGAACAGCCATGATGTAGGGTAGATGATTGAAAATCTCAACACAGAGGTCTTTACTCCCTTTTCATTTTACAACAGGGTTTGGCCCAGTCTCTCCTACGATGCTTTCTACTGATTCTTCTCATGTCTTGGGTGGTAATGGATGAGGCTATTTTGGGAGTGAAAATGTTGCTTCAGCTGCAAGTCCCCTCCATCCATGACTTTGTGCTCACAACCATTCATGCAGCTCACAGCTGCTCGCATCAAGGCAACGGAAATCCCCCGAAACTAACCGTCAGTAGTTTTTTTTCCTCTCCTTAATCAACTTAAACATGATGTATCAGCAACCGCCTTTGGTACCTAATTAAGAATCAGGAACGATACTTGTCTCTAAACCGAATAGGAGACGTCAGCAAGAACCACAAATGCTTAGATGACCACCTTCTTATGAATGGGACAAGAGTCATGAAGACCAGCATTGACTTCTGATATTAAAAAAAAAAAAAGCCAACACAGATCTAGGCTGCATAAACAGAGGGATAGAATCAAAGATCACGTGAAGCGTTAATACCACTTGATAATGCCTTGGTAAGGCCACACTTGGAATCCTGCATCCAGTTTTGGTCGCCACGATGTAAAAAAGATGTGGAGACTCTAGAAAGAGTGCAGAGAAGAGCAACAAAGAGGATTAGGGGACTGGAGGCTAAAACATAGGACCTGGGTATGTCTTGTTGAATGAAAAGAAGGACTAGGGGAGACATGATAGCAGTGATCCAATATCTCAGGGGCTGCCCCAAAGAAGAGGGAGTCAAGCTCTTCTCCAAAGCACCTGAGGGTAGGACAAGAAGCAATGGGTGGAAACTCATCAAGGAGAGAAGCAATTTAGAACTAAGGAGGAATTTCCTAACAGTTAGAACAATTAATCAGTGGAACGACTTGCCTCCAGAAGTTGTGAATGCTCCAACACTGGAAGATTTTTAAGAAGAGATTGGATAACCATTTGTCTGAAGTGGTGTAGGGTTTCCTGCCTAAAGAGGGGATTGGACTAGAAGACCTCCAAGATCCCTTCCAACTATGTTATTCTATTCTATTCTATTCTATTCTATTCTATTCTATTCTATTCTATTCTATTCTATTCTATTCTATTCTATTCTATTCTATTCTATTCACAAATTGATAATCCCCCCTTTTCATGTCCTATCTCACCTAGTCATTTAACTTTAATTTAACATTTACATTTAACTTAGTTATTGAAATTCTGACATACTAAGCAAGGCATGATCAAAATTCTTCAAGAACAGGATGGGGTAGCTTTAAATTCATACTTTTACTGGCCAAAAATAAATATTCAAAGGGGGTGCATAGCCATCCTGTTTGAAAAGATTTATTAAAACTTGAGCGGTGAATTCTATTTTCACTGTTTACTTTTATGAGCAGAGTGATAAACCGGGAGGATTTTTTTAAAATTATGTATGTCAAGATTGGCCTGGTTAACCTGAAACATTTGATGTTGGTTTTAATGGGCCTGATTGGCATGTGGATTTACTGTAAGCTTCTCTATTGATAACAAAGATGGACATCAAATCTTAATGTTGGTATTATTGTGCCAGTCTATTAAATTAAAATACTAAAATGTCTTGTTCTTTGTGTATGCTACGGAAGGATCAACTTGACTTGCTAACTGTCAAGAAAGTGCCGAATAGAGGAAAAAGTTTGCAATCCTAGCTAATAATTGCTTCCTTGAGATCACACTTCACCTCTGTTTCAACCAGTGGTGAAATCCAATTTTTTTTACTACTGGTTCTGTGGGCGTGGCTTGGTGGGCATGGTGTGGCTTGGTGGGCGTGGCTTGGTGGGCGTGATAGGGGAAGGATACTGCAAAATCTCCATTCCCACCCCACTCCAGGGGAAGGATACTGCAAAATCCCCATTCCCTCCCCACTCCTGGGGGAAGGATATTGCAAAATCTCCATTCCCACTACCAGCCAGAGGTAGTATTTGCCGGTTCTCCAAACTACTCAAAATTTCTGCTACCGGTTCTCCAGAACCTGTCAGAACCTGCTGAATTTCACCTCTGGTTTCAATATAGAGATATTTCAGTCTTCTCATTGGGCATTTGGATATTTCTGAATCTTGGACAGCAGAAATTCATAATAGAAGCCTTCACCATTATTGTTTGGGTTACACACACAGCATGCTAAGCTCTAATTATTGTTTGCAAGCTAACTTTGGCTCATAAAGCACAGTAAAGCACAGTAAGCTGAAATCAGCCAGACTGAATTTTGACTTTGAGTGTTATTTGAACCCAACAATTTCATAGGAAGCTTATATCTCCCATAAATATATATTTAAATAGATCCTATACATATATATCTGCTAAACAACTAATTCCCAAGCACTGTCAAACTATTTACTAAGATTGTATTACTATATTTTTTCTCATCCTTCCTATTGCCTACCTCCTTTTCTACTTATGGCTATAACCTTGTTGCTTGTATCTTTACGATTTACATTGTTCTATTAGTTTCCTAGTTATTTAGTATCCTATAACTATCACTATGTGTTGTATTTTATGATTCATGATGAACGTATAATGACTATGGAGTCATCACGTATATCTTTTATGTACACTGAGAGCTTATGCACCGAAGACAAATTCCTTGTGTGTCCATTCAGATAAATAAAGAATTCTATTCTATTCTGTTCTGTTCTGTTCTGTTCTGTTCTGTTCTGTTCTGTTCCGTTCCGTTCCGTTCCGTTCCGTTCCGTTCTGTTCCGTTCCACTCTGTTCCACTCCACTCCACTCCACTCCACTCCACTCCACTCCACTCTACCCTACCCTACCCTACCCTACCCTACCCTACCCTACCCTACTCTACTCTACTCTACTCTACTCTACTCTACTCTACTCTACTCTACTCTATTCTAGTCAAAATTATGACAAAGCTATTATAAGTTGATATCTTTCAATCTAGACCAAATGCCCAGAAAGTCTTCTCAATGTCCTCTCTGTATTTTGATTCAAGTATCCAGCCCTGGTTGACCTCATTGAACCCAACCATCAGAAGAAATTCTAGTTGCTTCTAATGCCGGGAGAAATATCAACCACCTCAGATATGCAGATGATACCACTCTAATGGCAGAAAGCAAAGAGGAGCTAAAGAGCCTCTTGCTGTGGGTGAAGAAGGAGAGTGCAAAAGTTGGCTTGAAACTCAACATTAAGAAAACTAAGATCATGGCATCCAGTCCTCTCAATTCCTGGCAAATAGATGGGGAAGTAATGGAGGTAGTGACATATTTTATTTTCCTGGGCTCCAAGATCACCGCAGATGGGGACTGCAGCCAAGAAATTAAAAGACGCTTGCTCCTGGGTAGGAAAGCTATGGCAAATCTAGACAACATACTAAAAAGCAGAGACATCACCCTGCCAACAAAAGTGCGTATAGTCAAGGCAATGGTTTTCCCAGTTGCAACGTATGGCTGTGAAAGTTTGACCATACGGAAGGCTGAGCGCCAAAGAATTGAAGCCTTTGAACTCTGGTGCTGGAGAAGACTCCTGCAAGTCCCTTGGACTGCAAGGCGATCCAACCGGTCAGTCCTAGAGGAGATCAACCCTGGCTGCTCTTTAGAAGGCCAGATCCTGAAGAGGAAACTCAAATCCTTTGGCCACCTAATGAGAAGGAAGGACTCACTGGAGAAGAGCCTAATGCTGGGAAAGATTGAGGACAAAAGAAGAAGGGGACGGCAGAGAAGGAGGTGGCTGGATGGAGTCACTGAAGCAGTCAGCATGAGCTTAAATGGACTCCAGAGAATGGTAGAGGACAGGAAGGCCTGGAGGAACATTGTCCATGGGGTCATGATGGGTCGGACACAACTTCGCAACTAACAATGATCTCACCAAATTTGAATCAAAAGGGGGTTTCATTCAATTTTAGCTGAGAGTTCAGGTCTTCCATCATTATATCAATGTGGCGTTCTTGATGTAATCGTTTAAGAAACAGCTACCAGAAAAAGCAATGAGAAATAGCTCATTCTGGTTCTCATTTCACGAGAAGCTAAGCTGAAAGTGGGAAAGAGGATGTTTCATGACTAAAAAAAGCCACCTCTGCTTTAGAGTATCTTATACCACTAGAAACTTACGAAAGTCCTAAAGTGACTGAACATAATTAAGTGGAATGAAAATCTCTAGAGTGGGGATTCTTTTGGAGAATATGCCTTGGAAACATTTTTAACCCCACAGTGAAATTTTTGTCCATGAAAAACTGTTATATTAGAACATAGAATCAAAGGGTGGAAAGGACCCTGGAAATCTTCTAATCCAACCTTCTGTTCAAGGCAGGAGTCCTTCTTCCATCCTGGAGAAATGGTTGTCCAGTGTCTTCTTGAAACCCTCTACTGATGGAGCACCCGCAATTCCAGGAGGAAAGCTGTTCTATTGATTAATTCTTCTCGCTGTCAGGAAATTCCTCCTTAGTTCCATGTCGGAACGTCTTCCTCTGCCAAGCTTCCACCCATTGCTTCTTGTCCTGCCCTCAGGTGCTTTGGACAATAAATTGATTCCCTCTTCTCTGCGACACCTCCTCAGGTACTGGGACGATAGTATCATGTCACCCCTAGTCCTTCATTAAACTAGACATACCTACTTCCAGGGGTCAGCTGTTGGGGGTTCACAGGGGTTCGGGAGAACCTCTAGCTAAGATTCTGTGCAGTTCGGAGAACTCCCAAGTCCCACTCCTGGCTGGCCCCGCCCCACCCCGCCGATCCCACCTCACCTCTCCCGGGAATCCCCATGTGGCCCGTTTTGGATGTAGGTACGGAAGGGTGTGCTCGGAAGCTCAGGGACAGGGAAAAATGGGCCTACCGGAAGTTTGGGAAGGCTGGAAACAGGCCTCCAGAGCCTGGGGAGGCCATTTTCGCCTTCCCGGAGGCTCAAGTAAAGCCTCCGGAGCCTGGGAAGGGCAAAAACGCCCCCCACCCACCATGGTGCAGGAGGCCAACTAGGCCACACCCACCATGGCCACGCCCACCCAGCAATCGGGCAGAGAACCCCTTGCTAAAATTTTTGAAGCCCACCCCTGCCTACTTCCCTTAATCGCTCATATGATTTAGTGTCCAGACCCTTAATCATCTTTGTTGCTCTTCTCCACTCTCTTTCTAGGAACTCAACATATTTTTGTATCATGGTGATCAGAATTGTACACAGTATTCAGAATGTGGCTTCACTAGTGCAATACAAAGTGTTACTATTACTTCCTATGATTCTTAAAGGTAAAGGTTCCCCTCGCATATATGTGCTAGTCGTTCCTGACTCTAGGGGGCAGTGCTCATCTCCGTTTCAAAGCCAAAGAGCCAGCGCTGTCCGAAGGCATCTCCGTGGTCATGTGGCCGGCATGACTCAACGCCAAAGAGGCACGGAACGCTGTTCCCTTCCCACCAAAGTGGGTTCCTATTTTTCTACTTGCATTTTTTACCTGCTTTCGAACTGCTAGGTTGGCAGAAGCTGGGACAAGTCACGGGAGCTCACCCCGTTATGCGGCACTAGGGATTCGAACCATTGAACTGCTGACCTTTTGATTGACAAGCTCGGCGTCTTAGCCACTGAGCCACCGCATCCCTTAAATTCTTAGAAGACCAATTAATTTCCATTGATAGTCAGTCTGTCTTGGGAATCTGTAAAGGAACATCCTTAGGTGAAAAAAAAAAAAAATAAGAGGTCTGACCAGCTATAAAATAGATGAAGTTGTTACAGAATAAAAATCTTGGATGTCACAGGCCATTTCTGGGAGCATTGATGAACAATTAATGCTGTTAGTTAATGTAATTAATGTATTGTAGCAGCATTGGTGGCTGTCTCCTCCATCACTGATCTAATTATTTTAGGAATGAGCTTGATGTAGCCTAAATCACCTGTATTAAAAGTAACTTCCTACTTAATTTTTTTTAAGCAAATGGTACTTCAAGAACCAGAGCATCTCTGATGCAATCTCTCTCCATGCCTCCAGTAGCCATTCACAACTTTCTCCATCAGGGCAATGCATTTACTCTGGTGGATATTCAGGGTGACATGATAGCAACCTAGAACTAAGGAGAAATGTCCTAACTGTGAGAGCAATGGAATAGCTTGCCTTGAGAAGTTGTGGATGCTCCATCACTGGAGGCTTTCAAAAAGAGACTGGACAACCATTTGTCTGAAATAGTATAGGGTCTCCAGCTCAAGCATAGGGGTTGGACTAGAGGACCTCCAAGGTTTTTCCAACTGTATTTATGTATGGGTCATCAGAAATGCTATGGAGCTAATGGAAACTAAGGATGGAATATTCCTTGTGCCATTTCTCAAATCAGCTTAAAAGTTCTGTGATGAGGAAGGAGAAATTCTCAAGCACTCTAAGAAAAAAATATCAAAGCAGAGAGATATTTTGCAGAAGATGGAAATTTCTGAGACATCCCCATGTCGATTTTGGAACAGCGATTACTATGACTCTACTGGGAACAAATCATATTTACATCTGAATACTGTCCTGTCTTAGATTTATACAATCTGATTTTTTCCCCCTAATTATTCTTTAAAATGCTATGTCTTCACCAAAGAAGTGATTCTATAGAAAAAGATTTTGACCAAAAGAGGAATATGACCTAGAACTTGTCAAGTTAGCATAGAAGAGATGTCAATTTCAACCAATGGTCTCCGGTTGAAATTAGTAGGTCCTATTCAAGTTATTGATTAACTATTTTTGAAATAGGAGAATGTTAAATAAAATAAAGACGACGTTAATATCAAGTTGAAGACAGAGAAAGAAAAGAGAGCTAAGTGATAATGAAGCTAAAGGTCACTATTAATTAGTGATCTATAAGCTAGTGGCAATAGATAGACAGGTTATCCCTTTGAAGATGAACCACAGTGACACAAGTTGATACAAAAACCTTCCTTCGTTTCATTGAAGATTTCAATAGTATGTGATTGAAACCTACTGAGGTCAATAACTCATCGATCTTGATCTTACCTAACATTCAGGTAGACTCTTGAAGAACAATTGTTGACACGCCTACACCTTTCTAAACAATCCACAGTTTCATAGAAAATTAAGGAATCCCCAAAAAGTGTACTTACTTCGTTCATGTTGGCTTGACAGTTCACCATCAGTGTACATCATGAAATATTCAACTGGATGTGGTGCCTTTATCCCTGGAAGAAACATGAAAGATCTGGACATTTGATCAATGCATATGGAAGAACCGTAGAATGATACATCCAGTCTAAGAGATGTAGAATATGTCTCTTCAGTAAAGTCTTGCTCATACCTTTGTAGATCTTGTTCAGATGGTTTCTTCTAAATCACATCTAATGTGCCGGGCCATTATTTGTGTGTGTGTGAAGTGCTCCAATTACCTGCTGGTTAACCCTTAGAGGGGAGTCAATGCTAATTTATTAAATAATGCACTTAGTGGCAGAGAGTTATAGTTAGACTTCATATAAAACAAAGATATGTATGAAGTAATGAATTGTACTGTCCCTAGAATTCATGGGAAGGATATCAATTTGTCTTGATATCAATTGTTTTGATGGAATTTTGTTCATGTCAATGTCCATCCGGACATCTTCTGTGATCTATGTATGTGTCTGTTAAACAGTGACTTCCATAGTCACATGTAGACTTTTTATAAAAGGTAAAGGTTCCCCTCGCACATATGTGCTAGTCGTTCCCAACTCTAGGGGACGGTGCTCATCTCTGTTTCAAAGCCAAAGAGCCAGCGCTGTCCAAAGATGTCTCCGTGGTCATGTGGCCAGCATGACTCAATACCAAAGACGCACGGAACGCTGTTACCTTCCCGCCAAAGGTGGCCCCTATTTTTCTACTTGCGTTTTTTACAAGCTTTCGAACTGCTAGGTTGGCAGAAGCTGGGACAAGTAATGGGAGCTCACCCTAGTTTTGTGGCACTAGGGATTCGAACTGCTGAACTGCCGACTTTTCGATTGACAAGTTCAGCATCTTAGCCATGAGCCACTGCATCCCCTAGACTTTTTATAAATAGACTTTTTTTTTTAATTTGATTTATATGCCGCCCTTCTCCGAAGACTCAGGGCGGCTTACAATGTGCTCAGCAATATTAGGAAAGGGTCATCAGGCATCAATTATAACGGATCCATTGGATTTGAATGGCCACCTGTAACAGATCAAGTAGGTTTCCATAAAGTTCACGGATGATCTTTTATGAAAGACCTACACAGGAATGTACCCAAAGGAATGAAGTTCATGGGATAAGAGCAATGGAGGTACAGCTCAAAATGGCCCCAAAACCATGAGATTCACTAGCCATAATCTTAGCTGGAGTATCTATAAATGGTTACCATGTGTCTTACTTAGCTTTTCGATCAGTATTGATCTCCAGGAATGGGGATCTTTTTTGGAAGTTGGGCTGAGGAATAATTTGATGGACCTCTAGTACATGTCACCATTGCAATGGTTATGTTCTCACATGGATTGATCTTCTTGTGTTCCCAGGAAGGCTAAGCTCTGACTAAAATCCAGATCCCTATTATTATTAGTATTTGTTATTTATTATTAAATTTTTTGGCTGCCCACCTACCATCATATTCGTACAATACTATGAATACAATAATATACATGGTATTGAAATCTGTTTATTCATAGTGTTTGTACTCTCCAGAAAGCATTCACTGATTGATCAACCATACTTAGGTTGCAGATTTGTGGACTTCAATTCCCAGAATTCCTGAGCTAACATGGCTGGCTCAGGAATTCTGGGAGTTGAAGTCCACAAGTCATAAAAGGGCCATAGTTGCCCACCCTAGTCTAAATCAAAAGTTAATGGGCAACATAGAGGAGAGCGGAATCATAGATTAAAGTCTTAATTATGTGGTCAGCTAATTTCTAGATTGTCCTCGAAGGGAAGAATTAAGACAGACTTGAGAGGTTGGAGAAGAGACACAATCTCAAGGCAGAAGTTCAAATGGACTATGGCCCAGACCTGATTTCTTTTGGTTTGAAAATTACCTCAGATCATTGAAGAGCACCAGATGCACACATAACTAGTTCAACCACATCTTCCCCATTTAGGAGAAAACACAATGCATTTCATTTAGAGGTGGATGAAGACTTTGTGTATGTGAGTGAGATAACTTAAAGAAGCTCCGTTCAACATCTTGTTCTCTTCATCTTTTGGAATATCTGGAATCAGAACTAAATTTCACTACTAAGGGATGCCTAACTAAGCTTGTATCTTGGATCTGATGAGCCACTGAGAATGAGAGAGGCCTCTAACAGGTAGTCCTCGAATTATGATCACAATTGAGCCCAAAATTTCAATTTGGATCACATGTCCAGGAAGATACTGCAATGGTCTTAAGTGTTAAAAAATAGTCATAAGTCACTTTTTTCCAGGGTAGCTTCGATTGGTCACTAAATGAACTGTTATAAGTCAAGGGCTGCCTGTACATTGATCTGGGCAGAATTCAATGTATATTCTAAATGCAATTTGATTTAAAAAAAAAAAAACTACAACAGGAAGAATGAAATATACCCATCTTTATTAAACTGCTAAAAGTGGAAACTAAGAGGACAAAGGGAAGGGGATAGATTTCAAGGGGTTTAGGCATGGGGAGGTTACAGACTGTTAACTCGACATTGAAATAGATGTTATTGATCAAACTAGAATTAGGAAAGGGGAAGAAAAGAGAAAAAAGGAGGGTGAGAGGAATTCATGATAGAATTAACAACTTCCGGATTTTCGCACAGTCTTCACAAAGGTTTGTCCTCCATGCGTCACTTCACAGGTGTATTCGTTATGATTTTGATAGTCAGAGGCGCTCAAGGTCAGGTAACTGCTGGCAAGGTATTTGTCACCCTGCTTGGTAGCTTTGGTTGTCTCCACGCCGGATGTGATCTCTTCATTGCCACCCTTCCATTTCAGGTTGAAAGCAGGTGGGTAAAAGCCATTTAGGAGACACGCCAGGGTGGCCTTATTCTGGCTTTTGATCTCTTCCTCAGATGAAGTATAGGCATTCACCGTAGGTGATACTGTCGGTTGACCTGGAAGAAGAGAAATTGGTTTAAGCTTTGAGATATAAGAGCAAAGACTGACCAAGTTTGTAGGCACCTTGTAGTCTGATCCTAAGTCCCTGAGCAAGTTCCTTCAACCCTCGAATCTCTTGTTGTCAGGCCTGGAAGCCATCTTTTTCGTTGGATCTTTAGGCCTGCCACATTTACTACTACTGTGGTAAACTGGGAGGAGAGATTGTATGGAGCATGGGTGATATGTAATCATAATAACATTCCTTTCTCAGAGAGTCAAGGACATCTTGCCTTGACATCAGGGTAAACTAGTAAGTGCTTAGAGCTATGAGAGTCCTCTATCAAGTAAGTACCATAAGGAAGTCCTTGTAGCTGAAAAATAAAGAAAAAGAATGAAATAAGAATAATTTGGACCAAACTTAATTCATCATGATAAAAATATCTTAGGGTGATGGATTGGAGAAGGTTGATCCTTCTTAAAGAATATTCAAAGTGCTGATTTTGTGCTAGCTACCTGATGGCCAAATAGATGTTCTCAGAAAGAGTCCATTAGTCAACTTGTAAAGTAATTTCTAAACCTGGAACTGAGTTGGTAATGCAACTACAGTAGTGGCCAAAATTGTGGGAACCTTTTGGGAAAAGTGTATTTTCTAAAACTAGCCAATAACGTCCCTTTTCTTTGGAGTTTTACCATAAAATTATATATCAATGGAAAGATAATTTAATCAAGAATGCAATGCAATAACTTATATGAAGGATTTGCTATTAGAATAGCAGTTACAAAGAAGAAAAGTGAAACGAGATCTACAAAAATTATCACCATAAAAAAAAAAAAACGAGATATACAAAAATTGTCACCATAGAAAAAAACGAGATTTACAAAAATGATCACCATGTTGGTTAATCCTTAGTTGGGTAACCTTTAGCATGATTTACGGCCTTACAACGTCTTCCCAAGGAGTGAACCAAGTCTTTGAGTTCTGCAGCTGCTATAATGTGAAACCAAGATTGAATGATGGCTTCTATTAACTGGGTTTTATTGCTGGGTCGCTTCTGACTAACAAGTTTCTTTAGCTGGCTCCATAGATTTTCAATTGGGTTAAGGTCTGGGCTCTTCCCAGGCCATTCCAGTAGTGGAATAGGATTATCTTGAAACTCCAAAAAAATAGAAATAAAGTGGTGTTATTAGCCATCAAACCTCAGAAATACACTTTTCCCAAAAGATTTCCACAATTTTGGCCACTACTGTATGTTGACTCTGTGATTGCTCCAGACTCGTCATAACTCAGACAACTCAACCTTTCTACAGCATTAATGAAAACACATCCTTCCTAAGGACCTTCATCCGGACATGCTGGTTTTATAGATGCAGGGATGTTTCTTCTCAACGATGAAACAGTTTATCTTGTTAGGTCCTCACCAGAATCATATTATCTGTTTCCTGGGAAACTTTTTTCACTGAACATGAGAAGGAATAGAGTTGAGGATTATCAAACCTTCTCATTGACTTCAGCCCAACTTTCTAAGAGTATTGAAAACAATGTCATTATTTTTTTTTTTGAGGAAGTCAACAAAAGTTAGCAGCCTGCAAAAATTAGATGGTTTGCTGGGGTTTATACAACAATAAAGTGAAGAGCGCAGATCCTTCTGCAGGTGCCCATTGCATGGTGATAGAGGACAGAGAAGAATTAAATGAGCATTCTGAATCCCTTCGTCTACCCTACCTTGCCTGAAATTTCTTCCCTCTCATAGAGATTAAGCAAAAAGTAATATTTGCTGTTCATATCTCAACTCAGGGCTGTTTGAAACTTGCAAGTAGCACATTTTATTCCCCCCTCCTACTATAGATAGTTTTGTTTCCAGATGAAAAATAACTCACAATGATTCTAAGTTAACCGTAGAATCATAGATCATAGGGCTGGTAGGGACCTGTGGAGGTCTTCTAGTCCAACCCCCTGTCCAAGGCAGGAGAATGTATAGACAACATGTATATCCCCAGACAAACACTATCAGTTTAACCATTTCACCTACAAACGCCTATATTATTTCACAATGTTTTTAGCCCAATTCTTGATAGAAGAAGATTCTTGTTCTTAGATTGAAATGGAAAAAGTAGATGAGGAAGCTAAGGTGCATAAAAAGTCTAAAACTTTCTAACAGCCCTCTTTCCTTCAAAATCAAGATTGTTGGTTAAGTATAGAATAGCTGAAGCAAAAGAATGTGTGGTTAGGTGTCTCCTAACCTGGCTTTCTTTTGACATTACATGGAATTAATTACAGTTCTCAAATGCATGTTGGATACCAACATAATGAGCTAGAAGTATCTGAGTTGAGACCTACAGCTCAGTTTTGATGAAGTATTGTTAGAAAGCTGCCTTCAAAGTTATCTTTCCATTTTTACCCAACAAAAGATGGAAACAAACATTTTTGAACAGATTGTGGTTAAAGGTGACTGACAGGCAAAGTGTAGATTGATTTGATTTTAGGACCCGACTCCTAATTTTTCTCCAAGTCAAATAAATCCCTTCCCTTCCCACTCGGCAGAAACATTTACAATTCCATAATTTTGGCACCGCTTGGTTACGAAGAGGGAACCCCCCCCACAGCTGAAATGCAATTTTTGGTTACATTTGGCATTATCGAGACACGTTCTTTCAGACTCCGGATTTCTAAATAACATCATGTTGGTCTAAGAGTGGAGAAAGAGAAGTTTGATTTCGCCAATGTTCTTCCACAAGATTAAACATTGGAAAATTAATCAGCAATGATTAGGCAAGAGAAGAGGTCTTAAGGTCTGCTAGACGAAGAAAAAGAGGAAAAAGTCATGGAAAATCTTGACAAAATTGCTACAGAGAAGGAAAGATTAGAAAGGTAAATGGACTTACCAGTGACGGTTAATTGGGTTCCACCTCCGAAGACGAACCACAGTGACATATACCCATACAAAAACCTGCCCTCATTTCACAACATTTCACTGAAGATGGATCCCAACTTGGACAATTACTGGGCTCCATAAAATGTCAGAATGGATTGCAGCCATTATTGTATCCTGGAAGAACAAAAATGGTTTGGTGTAAGTGGTTCATGCTTGGACATCACTGAAGCCATTCATGGTCAAGAAGATCATTCAGGACAATCCAATGGATACGACCCACTGATGGGTGAAGAAAACAGAGCCACCATTCCTTTTACATTGAATTATACAGAAGAGTCACAAAATAGCTTCTAGTGATATAGCCAGTTGCAGAAGACTGAGAAGTGTTTTTGGTAGGCAGAATATTGTCTAAATTGAAGTGGTTTCTTATAAATTAAACCTAAGGCACTATGCTCGTTCTTTGGGTGTAAGGACCTCCCTGATTACCTGTAAGGCAACTCTTCCAGAAACGTATTTTAATTAACCATGTAATGAACACCTTGGCTGTCCATGGAAGGTTACACCTGGGTTTTTGTTAGCTAGAATTCAAGGGACATAATTTCCACCAAGAGCAGAATTTTCAACTGGCATTCATGGAATGGACCAACCTTTGCATTCCTTCTGTGGTCCGTTCCTTTTTGTGTGTTTATTTGTAAGCTTCTTTTTGTCTTCTGATGGCCTTAGTTCTACAGGTGCTGAAATGTCAGTTCCATAGTTGTGCATGGGACAGGCTATTGGGAATTAATTTATTTCTGATTACAAGTCATTATTTTATTTTATTTATTTAAAACATGTATATAGCCACCCATCTCGTGGTTCCCATTTGATGTATCTACTCCATCTGAGTTCCATCTGTTTCAAGACACAGGTTTTGATTATGCTTAGGTCAACATGGAGCTTATATGAACTGGCACTGAAAGCTCTGAAAGAAATGAAGTTCATGGAATTCCGAAGGTGCTTTTTCAAGAGGCAAGTGGACTTTCTGGTTTTTCTTCAAAGATGTTTCTTTTAGAGCTGAAGAAGCTTCTTGGATGAGAAGTGAATCGTCTTCCAAGAAAAATCAGAAAGTCCAGTTGCCTCCTGAAAAAGCATCTTTGGGACAACCACGGCCTGGATGATGGAGAATCTCCATAGACAAGTTCATGGAATGATAACAAGGGGTGTCACTGATCAACAATAACTATTGACCAGAGTAGTGGACACAGGTAGTATTGACCAACATGTTGTTGTGATCCTAACTTGAGAAGATGGTACTTCTCCATCAGCTTTGTCTAGTAGATCTTAGGAAGAATGAATGAAATCATGGAAATGCTTTGGGTAAAGCTAAAGAAAAGCTTGATGGCCCTTGATCCATTTCATAATTCGATTGAGGAGAGGTCATCGTATGGAATGCTGTTCCTTGAGAACCTTGTGGTCTATCCCTTGACATGAATCAATCCTCCTCCCAACCTAGACATCTCACTTGTGAAATCTTTTCTTTAAACTTTGTTATGAAGAGGGATAGTTGTACATTGGGGGGGCTGCCTCATTGGCGTTAAAAGCCAATGATAGCCTGGTTTGGAAACACCTACAACCTGCCTTTATAGACTTTGTTGTTCCTAGTCCTCTGAAGGAAGGATTCATATCAACGTTTTTGTGTCTTCCAAGTCCAAAACAACGCCATATTCCAGGTGTACCACTCTGAGGTGCAAGGAGTTTGGTATAGACACAAGAGGTCCAAGATGTTCTAGATGTTCTTCTAGATCTGAAAAAGTAGGATTACCTTCAGCCCAGTGCTAACCTACAAATAGTTCCTGATTGGTTATCCTAGACCTCAAAGTTTTGGATGTGATCTATCGTTGTTTCTTCCCCCTTTGAGATATGTTGGGTCTGCAATTTCCATGATCCCAAATATACCATGACCACTTTAACATACTCCAATATAAGGAAGACACTTATGAGAAATGTCACATTCCAAGCACAATAAAGCTATCCTCATGTTCATTAGGTCCTGAGCAACAGTGGTAGAGTGTGAGTTTTAATCTTGGAATATTTTTCCCCCAGATCAGGTAATACAACTGTCTCTTTGTGTCTAAAAAAACCTTAACCATCTGAAGAGAAAGATGGAACAGTGTGGGAAATTTAATTTCTGCTGGTTTCATGGACACAGAGAGAAGCCAAAATCTGTAGGTGGAAAGTCAAAAGTTTTAATTCAACCCTATCTGGTCTCATATATGATTTAAGAAGTCTACCACTTGAAAACTTTGAAAGGGATACCTTTGCTGGTAGTAAGGTCTACAATTGGTCTTTTCTCATCTTGAATCTGAAGAGCCAAGGATTATAGGATGCTGGTAGAATAAAACATTGGTTTTTTTAATCCATCAGGATTATATATTTATAGGAAAAGTGAGCCCAGTGAGACAAGTTGGGTCTTGAAGCTGGCTCTTTCCTGATCAAAGATTCATTTTGAATTGAATTTTTAGCAATAGATTTACCCTATACTAAAGCAACGGAAAATGTAAATGGAACTGGAAATTACATTTCATGCTGTCTTACGTGGGAGGGATTTTGGACTTTAGGAGGGGCCTTATTAACACAGAAATGGAAATCGAAACATCAATATTTATGTTAGTTTAGAGCAGTGGTGGGTTTCAATTTTTTTTTTACTATCGGTTCTGTGGGTGTGGCTTGGTGGGCATGGCAGGGGAAGGATACTGTAAAATCTCCATTCCCACCACACTCCAGGGGAAGGTTACTGCAAAATCCCCATTTCCTCCTGAACAGCTGGGACTCATGAGGCAGAGAATAGATGGGGCGGGGCCAGTCAGAGGTGGTATTTACCGGTTCTCCAAACTACTCAAAATTTTCGCTACCGATTCTCCAGAACTGGTCAGAACCTGCTGAAACCCACCTCTCTGGTTTAGACCCTGGTTGAGATGGTGAAAGCATCAACAATCTGCTAGTTTCACCCCATTCATTCCCAAGTCTACTTGTTTCCCATTCCCAAGACTCTTGTTTGAAGATAAATGTAATACACTATCATTTGGAACAAAAGGAGGGAATAACATGTGCGAATGGATAAATGTATACAAACATCACAGCATCTGATACTCGATGCAACCTTTCTTCAATGCCAAGGGATTCAGCTCTTGTGTCGGAGCTGGCTGATACCTCCAAAGAACAGAATTGTGTTGAAATCACAAAGCTTGTCATCCCACAACTTCCCTTCTTCATAAATTTGATAAAAACAATTGCACCAATGAAATAGATCCATCTTTATTTATATGCTGACAGTAAAAATCTAACAGATCAAGTGGGGGATCGATCTGAAGGACGAAGGCATGGAGGGGATACAAACAGTGTAACTACATAGGATAGAAAGAGATGTTCTTGATCAAGCTAAGCTTAGGAAAGAATGAATGAGAGCCCAGGAGAAGGGACTCTATTCTCCCGCCTGGATGGCAGGAAAGGACACAAGTTGGATTTAGCAACTTCCAGGTCCTGAAAAGCTTAACTTAGGAAAGAATGAATGAGAAAAGGGACTCTTTCCTCCTGTCTGTGGTCAGGAGAAGGCTCATGACCGAGTTAACAACTTCCAGATCCCGTAAGAGCCTTTGTAAAGGTTTTTCCATTATGTTTCACTTCACAGACGTATCTAAAGACACTCACAGAAATGAAATACATCCATCTTTATTAATATGCTGACAGTAGAATCTAATACTAGAATCAAAAGGTGGTGGGGGGATCGATTTCAAGGGCGAAGGCATGGAGGGGCTACAAAGGGTGTAACTACATGGGTTAGAAAGAGATATTATTGATCAAACTAAGTTTAGGAAAGAATGAACGAGAGCCCAGGAGAAGGGACTCATTTCTCCTTCCTGATGGCAGGAAAGGAATTCATGTTAGAGTTAACAACTTCCAGATTTCGACACAGACTTTGCAATGGTCTTACTGTCATGTGTCACTTCACAGGTGACAGCCTTATGGTCTCGATACTCAGCCTCAGTCAATTTCATGTAACTGCTGGCAAGATATTTGCCATCTTGCTTGCTGGCTTTGGTGGTCTCCACTCCAGAGGTTATCACTTTATCATCGACCTTCCATTGCAATTCGAATGCAGGAGGGTAAAATTCGGTTAGGAGACACACGAATGTATATGGGTTCGGATTTCTGACCTCTTCCTGGGAAGGAGCAAACACTTGCACCGAAGGCGATACGTTGGTCTGACCTGGAAGAGAGGAAGATCTCATGAAGTTCCACACTGAATCTTAAGACTGAAATATAACATGGACCGAGTAACAAGACCAGTAGTGGGTTTCAAATTCCCGTCGCTACTAGTTCGCTTGTGGGCTTGCGCACAATGCTTCTGCACATGCGCAGAAGTGTCCGGGCGGGTGGGCGGAGCCTCCTGCTGCCCGATCCTGGGCGAACTGGTAGCAACCCACCACTGACAAGACTGATAACATTGATACCCTGTTTCCCCCAAAATAAGACATCCCCTGATAATAAGCCCAATCAGGCTTTTGAGCGCATGGCAATAAGGCCAAGCACTTATTTCAGGGTTCAAAAAAAATATAAGACAGGGTCTTATTTTTGGGGAAACACAGTAGATAGATAGATAGATAGATAGATAGATAGATAGATAGATAGATAGATAAATAGATAGATAGATAGAGAGATAGATACCCTGTTTTCCCCAAAATAAGACACCCCCTGATAATAAGCTCATTCAGGCTTTTGAGCGCATAGCAATAAGGCCAAGCGCTTATTTCAGGGTTCAAAAAAAATATAAGACAGGGTCTTATTTTTGGGGAAACACAGTAGATAGATAGATAGATAGATAGATAGATAGATAGATAGATAGATAGAGAGAGAGATACCCTGTTTTCCCCAAAATAAGACACCCCCTGATAATAAGCTCATTCAGGCTTTTGAGCGCATAGCAATCAGGCCAAGCACTTATTTCAGGGTTCAAAAAAAATATAAGACAGGGTCTTATTTTGGGGGAAACAAGGTAGATAGATAGATAGATAGATAGATAGATAGATAGATAGATAGATATCCTGTTTTCCCCAAAATAAGACACCCCCTGATAATAAGCCCAATCGGGCTTTTGAGCGCATGGGAATAAGGCCAGGTTCAAAAAAATATAAGACAGGGTCTTATTTTCGGGGAAACCAGGTAGATAGTCCTTGGTTTTTAACCATTTATTTAGTGATAGTTCAAACAGCACTAAACCCAGATTTCTTTTGATATTATGTAGATAATGTCTTAGAGGTGTCCAATTTATGTTGGATTCCAACTTGATGAGAGACGAATTGATATATCATTATGAGTTGGTTCCCATAGCCCAACATTGACAAAATGCTGTTTTGATCTCCTTCTCCCAAGTCATCAAATTGAAAGAATACATATGACATGCATGCCACCAGAAACATTTCTAAGAGATGTCCCCCACAAATACATCTTTCACTTGATAAGAGGTTACTTATTTTGGTGGTTGATCTTATTAGTTTGGACAAAATAGGAAAAGATAATTTGACCAAACTCTGGTGGAACTTTCTGAAGTGAAAGTTGGATAGGCAATCATTCCACCACAAGGGATCAATGCCACTTCTGTTTCCTTCCCAATCACACCACATTCATTCACCACTTTGAGCCTCCGCCAACTGAGAAATTGATGGTTCAATCACATATCCATTTCTGCAAACTTGAGCCAAAGAAAGATGGGAATGTGCCTGGTATCTCCCCGAATCCATATGCTATTTATTTAATAGCACACATCATATCCATATGGTATCTCTTATGCATAGAATCTGAGAGTTAACTTTGTGGCATGGAATATTTTTCTGAAAGGTGGATAATTTGGACAATCACCATCGTAGCTCTAAATCTAACCCGAGATCTAATGTTAGATCCTGCTGCAGATCCCCTTTCAATCCAAGGGAGATCACTGACCAGAATCCATTGGAGTTGGGCGGCTAGAGTAAACTTGAACAAATTATGTTAAGAGCCTGGTGGCGCAGCAGACTAAGAGCCTGTTATTATCATTCAGCTGCCTGCAATTACTGCTAGTTCAAATCTCCCCAGGCTCAAGGTTGACTCAGCCTTAGGGAAAGGACCTGAGTTTTAACAATTATGAATTATAATTGTTTAACTAATTTTTTTCTCTACCACGCCTGGAGAAAGATTAAGTGCCTTCTTTATATTCAGATCCTCACTCCCCTGCTGGTTTCTCTCCTTGCGTGTGTGAGTTTCAGAAAGAGAGAAAGAGAAATAAATTATTTTTAGTTCCTGAATGCAGTGATGTTCCTTCTTCATAGTGGAACAGTTGATCACATGACCTCCTTTCCAAAAACATGAATCTTTTTCCTGGAAAACACTTTTTTTTTTAATTGAAAAAGGAAAACACATTTTTGTACTGTATAAGAGAAATAAAGGGTAGAAATAGAGTTTCATGGCAAGTATACGTCTCTTGGATGTCAACAGAACTTTCTAAGAGCATTTAAACTCAATGTATGGTCCAATCTTCTAACCCAGATTTCTTTTGATATTTTTTACAAAACGTTTTAAAGGTCTCCAATTTATGTTGGATTCCAACTTGATGAGAGACGAGTTAAAAACTCATTGTGAGATGGTTCCCATAGCCCAGTATTGATGAAATGAACTTCTGATCTCACAATCTCCTAACCCAGATTTCTTTTGATATTATGTAGATAATGTCTTAGAGGTGTCCAATTTATGTTGGATTCCAACTTGATGAGAGATGAATTGAATCACATATCCATTTCTGCAAACTTGAGCCAAAGAGAGATGGGAATGTGCCTGGTATCTCCCCGAATCCATATGCTATTTATTTAATATCACACATCATATCCATATGGTATCTCTTATGCATAGAATCTGAGAGTTAACTTTGTGGCAGAATCTGAATATTTTTCTGAAAGGCGGATAATTTGGACAATCACCATCGTAGCTCTAAATCTAACCCGAGATCTAATGTTAGATCCTGCTGCAGATCCCCTTTCAATCCAAGGGAGATCACTGACCAGAGTCCATTGGAGTTGGGCGGCTAGAGTAAACTTGAACAAATTATGTTAAGAGCCTGGTGGCGCAGCAGACTAAGAGCCTGTTATTATCATTCAGCTGCCTGCAATTACTGCTAGTTCGAATCTCCCCAGGCTCAAGGTTGACTCAGCCTTCCATCCTTTCTAAGGTAGGTAAATTGAGGACCCAGTTTGTGGGGGCAATAAGCTGACTTTGTATAAATATACAAAAGAATGAAGGCTATTGCTTAACGCATTGTAAGCCGCCCTGAGTCTCCGGAGAAGGGCGGCATATAAATCAAATTAAAAAATAAATAAATAAAACAAGAAAACCTCAAGATATGAAGTGCAGATTTGACTCCCTACATGGACTGAGTTTGGAATGAATGATGGACTGTTGATCAAACATGCCAACATTCCTATGCAATTTTGATAAGGTTAGTTTTAAAAAAATGTCCCCAATACTTTTGAATCGCTTCTGTCTTATCTCTCAATGGCTTTAAGAAGATGGAATGTTTTGATTACCAAACAATCAAGCAACGTATCGTATTGATAATATAGCATATCATACTTTGGCTTACTTAATTCTACCTGGAAAATCGAACCACACAATGACAATATCAAATTTTCAGTCAACCTCATTCAGTTCCGTTAAAGAGATTATAATAGAAATGAATCTCTCGGTTTTTCTTTAACCCCAAGAATAGTTACTCCTGAGTGTAAAAGTAGCCATAAGTTAGATTTCTCGAGATCTCATTGAACCTGATCATGAAAATCAAAGTAATAGCTGTGAACAGCGAAGATGAAATAACACAGATTTGAATTAAGGTGCCCTCCTCTGGTCTCAATGTTCAGTTCTTATGGAAAAACATCACCATGGATGGATCAAAAGCAATGATAAGATCAAATCGCCCAAAGTCAAAGTAGGTAAAGATGTGATAAAAGATGAAAAAATGAAAATACCACATGCAGGAAGAGAGATTTGAGATCAATTCATTGACTTACCTGTGACAATTAGCTGGGTTCCTTCTCCGAAGATATACCACAGTGATGCACAGCTATACAAAAACCTGGGGTCATTTCATAGCAAAAAAAGTCACAGAGATTTTAAAGAGAGAAAATCCTAGACCTCTAATTTCCTATTAGAACAGGACAGGAGATCAAAGAACAGCTGATGTCCTTGCCGTGGTTATTTCAATTTCCCTAAATCCCATGGCGTGCATTTTGGAAGAGAAGCCAATAGTCCATGTTCAGAGTAGTAAAAGAAGGGCCCGTTGGAGTTTTATAAAGATCTCAAGAAGTTCCATTCTTGAAATTATTGCTTTCTGGATACAGATGGTAGATGAGAACCTTTATTTCTTCAAGATTGAGTGATATGAAAGGAGTTCAAGTGTTGGCAGCATTTCCAGTTTAGCAAATATAAACTATGTTGAAGAAGTCTGACAAGTAGTTACTTTGTAGGTACTGAAGTTTTGTCTATGCTCTAATTGTTTTTGATGAAGTTAAGCCAATACACTAGATCTGTTGGGTAGATGTGTTGAGGAGATCCACCAACATGGACCAGTTTTCTGATTCTAAATGTCCTTGATCTTGAAATTATGCAGGATAGATAGCTTTCAATTTCTCAGGACACCTTATATGTAGAACATTTCCAAGAAGGCCCTGGACCATGGGTTATGGCTGCTGGGATTCAGATTCTACCGGCTGAATTTCTAATAAGGACAACTGAGATTTTTCAGGATGAGTTACAATTCATTCAATTCTCTTGAATGAATGGAAATGCAACTTTTGAGCCACTGCAGTTGGACTTGAATTGATTCATAGATGTGAAAAGAATCTGGGATGCTGAGGTGGTTCCTTAAATGTTGTTTCCTTTTTTCCTTTTTTTATTTCACCCTGAGAAAATGAGGAATTTACTCTTAAGAATGACAGAAAAACATCTTGTGAACACTTAAGCAAGTTCAACCTGGCCAATGGAAGATTAATCACCTCCAAATAGCTTTGAATGTGCAACTGACCCTTGGAAACCATTAACCTGGTTTCTGCATGTAAGTTTCCTAGCTAGATTCTGAGCTAATGACAATTAATTGATATTCTGGTCTTCCATATGATGATTGGGTATGTTTTTGCTCAAACCTGGAGATTGAATCTCTGAAAACATATGAAGAACGGTTGCAGGAACTGGATATGTCTAGTTTGATGAAAAGAAGGACTAGGGGTGACATGATAGCAGTGTTCCAATATCTCAGGGGCTGCCACAAAGAAGAGGGAGTCAAACTATTCTCCAAAGCACCTGAAGGCAGGACAAGAAGCAATGGGTGGAAACTAATCAAGGAGAGAAGCAACTTAGAACTAAGGAGAAATTTCCTGACAGTGAGAACAATTAATCAGTGGAACAAATCACCATCAGAAGTTGTAAATGCTCCAACACTGGAAGTTTTTAAGAAGATATTGGATAACCATTTGTCTGAAGTGGTGTAGCGTTTCCTGCCTGGGCAAGGGATTGGACTAGAAGATCTCTAAGGTCCCTTCAAACTCTGTTATTCTAAAAGTGTCCTCTGGACTTGAACTGTCAACCAGAGCTTAAATACCAATTTTTGAACCCGATCAACTCCAGTCAGGATGAAGAAATGGAAGTATTCTTATTAAATGACCAACACCCAGGTGTTTTGAATCCAGTGGCCAAATATTGACTGCTAGTCTTGCTTGAATCCTTCCATGAATTGTTAACTTTATAGGATTTCTTCCTTTTATAGATGTTTCTAATGCCACTTTTTACATGAATTAATGGTGTACTGTATTTTTACACTTTATGACGAGAGAGAGATTAGACAGATGACAGATGGTCTGATAGATAATAGATGATCCATAGAAATAGAGATAGATAGATACATAGATAGATATTATAGAGAGAGAGGGAGATTGAAGAAAGATTAGAGATAGATAGATGATACTTGTATGTATGTATGTGGAGATAGATAGAAGAAAGATAATAGATAGAGAGATAGATGATAGATAGAAATAGAGATAGAAAAATAGATAGGTGATAGGTAGGTAGGTAGGTAGGTAGGTAGGTAGATAGATAGTTAGATCGATAGATAGATACAGTAGATAGATAGATAGATCGATCGATAGATAGATACAGTAGATAGATAGATAGATAGATAGATAGATAGATAGATAGATAGATAGATAGATAGATAGATAGAGTGTATAGGATTGAAATGTCCCATTCCACCTAATCCTAAATTCATATCAGATGGAGGACTGTTTAGAATTATTGGAAGAACCTCTATGATCCCATATCCTCCCAAATCTGCTAGCATTACTATTAAAAAACCAAGGCATTTTCATTTCGAATTGAGAAGATTTCATGTGTGAATTTGATGTAACACCCATGGAGGGAATCCAAAACCCAATGATACTTCTTGATATCCCCAAGAGAATCAGACCTGATATTTTCCCCCCATTAAATGGGGTTAACCGTGTGAAATAGGATCTTGGAAAAAGACCATTTTCCCCCCAAGATAGGAAAGCTTATACAACTCCTTATTCTTCATAAATTTGATGAAAGAGTCACACAAATGAAATAGATCCATCTTTATTAATGTGCTGACAGTAGAATCTAACAGATCAAAGAGGAGGGGACTGATTTGAAGGATGGAAACACGGAGGGGATACAAAGAGTATAACTACTTGGCATAGGAAGAGACCTTCCTTGATCAAGCTCAACTTAGGAAAGAATGAATGAGAAAAGGGACTCTTTCCTCCTGTCTGTGGTCAGGAGAAGGCTCATGACCGAGTTAACAACTTCCAGATCCCGTAAGAGCCTTTGTAAAGGTTTTTCCATTATGTTTCACTTCACAGACGTATCTATGGTCTCCATAGTCGGAATCACTCCTGGTCAGGTAACTGCTGGCAAGGTATATGTCACCCTGCTTGGTGGCTTTGGTTGTCTCCACTCCAGAGGTGGTCTCTGTACCATCAACCTTCCATTTCAGTTCGAAAGCAGGTGGGTGAAAGCCACTTAGGAGACATACCAGAGTGGCCTTCTTCTGGGTTTTGATCTCTTGCTCAGAAGGAGCAAAGACTTGGACTGAAGGAGATACTGGATCCTGACCTGGAAGAAAAGAAGATCTCATGAGGTTCTACACAGCATCTTAAAACTTCAACGCAGCATTAAAAGAGTACCTAGATGGATAAATGTATAGATCATTTTCCTCATGAAGACTGTGGGGGAGGGAATGGGAAAAATATCAAGACAAAATTTCTCAAAATAGTACATTACTAAGATGGTAAGAATTATACGGCCCACTTCTTAAGGGAGAGAAAAACATTATAAAAATGCTAGAGGAGATGTTTGGAGGACTTCCTTGGCATTCAGAAGGTAATCCTAACACCACAGGCGGCTATTATATAGAATGGACAAAAGAGATTCCTACTGTTTGGTCTTGGAGCCTAAACAAAGTTTTGATTTGATATGATTTGATCTCCCATTGTAGCAGTCTCCCCAGAATTCTTGTAGTTAGTTCTATGAACCAGAAATGCTTTACATCAGAGTGAGATTTCTTGCATGGCCGCCCCTAGAAATATCTGCATGTATTTGCAGCAGGGGAGTTACTACTTAAAATTATTCTTCTTAGAAAAACATTTTGATTATCTTATTTTTCTTTGCATTTTGTAGAAGACCAAGGAGGCTGTATCAAGAGAACATCTGGGCAACAGCATGCCTTAAGGAGAAGTACAGCTTGCAAATAACTTTATTTTGCCAATTATAAATTGGATTTGTTTAATTAATTCTTTCTTGTCTACCAGGACAGGAAGAAGATGAGAAACTAAGTGCCTTCTGTATATTCATATCACCTACTCCCATGTTCGTTTCTCTCTCTACATGTCTGAGTTTCAGAGAGAGGAAGAGAAATAAATTATTTTTAGTTCCTGAATGAAGTTGATGTTTCCTTCTTCATGTAAGAATAATCGACCACATGAACAGAAACATGAATCCTTCCACTACAAAACACATTTTTATTGCACAAAAGAATTAAATGGCAGAAACAGAGTTGAGTTTCATGGAATTTGTATCTCTCTTTGAAGTCAAACCAACTTTCCAGGAACATTCAAACTCAATTGTTTAAATGTTTAGAGTTGAGTTTCATGTTCACACAACTTTCTAAGAGCAGTTAAAGTCAATGCCAAAGAAAATGTGGTCCAATCTCCTAACTCAGATTTCTTTTGTGGAGAACGTCTTTAAGATCCCCAATTTATGTCAGATGCCAACTTGGAAGAGTGATGATTTGAAAACTCATTCTGCATTGGTTCCCAGGGCCAAATATTGAAGTAACATTCAGCATTTCTTCTGAGCATTACTTATTCCAAGACATTGAATTAAAGAATGCACGCATGCCACAAGAAACATTTCTTGCAGATGTCCCTCACAAAGTCATCTTATTCTTTATAAAAGGTTAGTCATTTTTCCCCACTCAGTTAATTCATTCTTTAAGGGACCTATCTCAAGTTAACCTCTGAAAGAAATATTTAGGATTTAAATTCTTTCATCAGTTGTTTAACACACACAGGAGAAAAATATCAAAACTCTGAACATCTCCAAAAGAGATAACATGAAAGGTTTTAGTTCTTTCCTCGCATGCTATGCTACTTATTTGTGTAAAATAATTGGAATTGAAGTCTTATCCCAGTTTCTAAATTTTGAGGAGACTAAACAAGAATTATTGTTCAATACAAAGTAGTTGATATGATCAGTTTGGACAAAATAGGAGAAGACAATTTGACCAAACCTCCCTATATCTTCCTGAAACAAAAGTTGGAAACCCAACACATTGGTGAGATACCACTTCTGTTTCCTTCACAATCATACCACATTCATTTACCCCTTCACATTCACAGATCCATTTCTGCAAATTTGATCCGTTGAGAAATGGTCCCTTCCGAACCTATGGTTGTGGCTATCCACTCCATTTATCCAGTCAATCTAAGAGATGCTTATATCATTATAACATTTCCCCAGGTTGTGTCTGAATCTGAATATTTTTGCAAAGCTGGAAGTGCATCATTTGGACCACCGCCTCCATATCTCTAAATCTAACCCTAGATTTAGTAGTATATCATGTGGCTGATTCCTTTTCGATCAAAGAGAAATCACAGCACAGAGTCCATTGGAAGTAAGTGGCTACAAAAAACTTGAATAAATAAGCAAAACAAGAGAAAAAGAAAAAGGAAACATCAGGATTTGTAGCAAAGATTGAACTCCTTGCATTGACTGATTTGGCTGTTGGAATGAATGATGAATGGTTGATCAGACATCCCAACATTTTAATGTAATTTTGATGACCGGAGATTAAAATCTCCGTCTTGTCTTTTTCAGAAGATGGAGATATTTTTTTAAACCAAATGATAAAGCAAAGGATCAGATTGACAATGTATCCTATTTTGGCTTCCTTAAATCCACTTGGAACATATAAACACAGAGTGATAAAAGCAGACTTTCAGCCAATCCCATTCAGTTCCATTGAAGAGAACACAATACAGATTCATCTTTTAATCCACAGGAAAATTATGCCTGAGGATAAAAGTAGCCGCCAGTGAGATTTCTCAAGATCTCATTGAACCTGGTCATGAAAATCAAAGTGTCTCTGCGAACAGGAAGATGAAATCATAAGGATTCGAATCTACCTGTCCTGACCTGGGCTAAATGTTCAGTTTTCATTGAAAAAAAAAACCAATCATCATTGTTGAATCAAAAACAACCTTAAAATCAAAGTGCATGGAGTCAAAGTAGGGAAAGAAGAGGAAAAAATGAAAATATTACATGTGGAAAGAAAGATTTGGGATCAATTCATTGACTTACCTGTGACGGTTAGCTGGGTTCCTCCTCCGAATATCCACCACAGTGATACATGGCTATACAAAAACCTTCTCTCTCTTGATGTTCTTCAGATAGAGCAACAGTGGTGTCCTTAACAAGGTTGTTTCAAGTTCCTTAAATCCCATGGAATGCATTTTGGGAAAGAAAACCCCAATGATCCATTTTCAGAGTCATCAAAGAAGGACCTGTTGGTGATTGAGAAAGATCTCAGGTCCTTCGAGAACTTCCATTCTGGAAGCGAGTCCTTTCTGGATACAAACAGATGGTAGATGAGAACTTTTATTCCTTCTAGATTAGGTGAAAAACACTCAGATGTCTGCAGCTTTGGCAGTTTATATAATAAATAAACTATGTTTAAGAAGTGTGACAGGTTACTGAAGTTTTGTCTATGCTCTTATTGTTTCTGATGAATTTAACCCAATGCACTGGATCTGTTCTTGAAATTCAGCTTGATCACTGTATTATGATTTTTGTAGTCCACCATTAAGAATAGTAATAGATCCTTCAGAAAATGGACCTCCAGGAAGTGACCCTTATCTGATTCTGACTTCCTCTGAATATAAATGGCCTTGAGGTTGAAAGCTCAGTGAATGATGTGGGATAGATAGCTTTATATGTCTCAGGATACCTTATATGAAGAACGCTTCCAAGAAGGTCCTGGACCATGGGATATGCCTGCTTCTATTCAGGTCTTCCAGTTGAATTCCTAAGAAGGACAATTTTTCTGGAAGACTAGGAATTCTCTGCATGCTTATCTGCAGGTTTCCTTAACCGTAAATATAAGTGCGTTGTGTCAAGATTTTGCCTGGAGTGGAGATTTGGAAGGTGGTTTTGTGATGGCCTTTAGAATGTAGACTTTCATGGAAATTTCAGTAGCTTGTAAAATACATTTTGACATATGGAGACCTATGAGTCACATGGCTCTGATCCAGGTTTTTTTTTTTTCCTTGAGTGAGCCAACTATTGAGGCTCTGCAATCAAGTCCTAAAATTCATAGATTTTAAAAGATTCTGGGTTGTCTAGGTAGTTCCTAAATATCGACCCATGGTGCTTTCATGCACAATGCTCCATTGTGGAATTGGGATGTTATTGTTGTGGCCTGACAGCGGCTAGTGGAGCCGGTGGCAGACTCAGACAGTGAGGAGGTTGGGGAGGAACATGGGCCAGTCCTGGAGTCTGGGGAAGTCTCTGATGATGGGATAGGGACGGGATAGGGACACTATCTGCTAAGATCTCCGATCTTCTTCCAGGGATTTTTTTCCTGAAAAAGTGGAAATGCAATTTTTGAGTCAGTGATTCATAGATCTGAAAAGAATTCGGAGGCCTACGTGGATCCTGATTTTCCCAGTTGCAATGTAGGGCTGGGAAAGTTGGACTATAAGGAAGGCTGAGCGCCAAAGAATCAAGGCCTTTGAACTCTGGTGCTGGAGAAGATTCCTGCGAGTCCCTTGGACTGCGTGGTGATCAAACCGGTCAGTCCTGGAGGAGATCAACCCTGACTGCTCTTGAGAAGGCCAGATCCTGAAGAGGAAACTCAAATACTTGGGCCACCTAAGGAGAAGGAAGGACTCCCTGGAGAAGAACCTAATGCTGGGAACGATGGAGGGCAAAAGAAGAAGGGGACGGCAGAGAACGAGGTGGCCGGATGGAGTCACTGAAGAAGTCGGCGTGAGCTTAAATGGGCTTCAGAGGATGGTAGAGGACAGGAAGGCCTGGAGGAACATTGTCCATAGGGTCGCGATGAGTCGGATACAACTTCGCAACTAACAACAAGGTGGATCCTTGAAACCCATCCATGATGCTTCCCCTATCTGCTATTTCTTATGTTGTCCTCAGCAACAAGGAATTAACTCAGTCCAATGACAAAATAAACATCTCGTGAAGGGCTTAACCGGGTTCAACCAGACCAATGGATATTAATCATCTCCAAATAGTTTTGAAATTGCAAGCAGTCCATATGAAACAATTAAACCTGCCTTTGCATGTAGGTTTCCTAGCTAGATTCTGGTCTGGTGACAGCTGGTCTTTTTGTCCATCTTCCATATGATGAATTGAATATGTATTTGCTCAAACCTAGAGGTGGAGTCCACTTCATTCATTCAATCATTATTTATTTATCAGCTTTATTGGTCAGCTATTTCAACACAGGGTGCTTTAAAAATGCCCTCTGTACTTGCACTGTCAATCAAAGCTAAAACACCCATTCCTGAATTGGATCAACTCTTGGGTCATTGTTGATGAAAGGATGGAAGTACTCTTATTAAATGACCAATACCCAGGTATTTTGAAGCCAATGGCCAGATATTTCCTTCTAGCCTTCCACGAATTGTCAACTTTAGAAGATTTCTTCCTTTTATATATGTTCATAATGCCAATTTTTGCATGAATTAATGGTATAGTGTATTTTTACACTTGGTGGCTTGAGAGATAGTAGTTCAACCATATATTTACTCTATATCAATTGGCGAATGAGGAGTTATTGGAAGGGACATGGTGATCTCATATTCCAAAATCTGTTGGCATTAATACTAAAGAACAAGGCATTTTCATTTCAAACTTGAGAAGAATTCATGTGTGAATGTATTGCAATACCAATGTAGGGATCCAAAACCAGATGATGCTTCTTGATATCCCCAACAGAATCTGACCTAGATTGGAGGGTTTTTTTGTAACTGGTATTTTTCCCTTTTATATATGTCACTTTTGGCTTGAATTAATAGTGTGCTGTATTTTTACACTTTGTGACATGCGATATAGTAGATAGATAGATAGATAGATAGATAGATAGATAGATAGACAGACAGATAGATGATAGATGATAGATGATAGATAATAAATAGGTAGCAGAGGTGGGTTTCAGCAGGTTCTGACCAGTTCTGAAGAACCGGTAGTGGAAATTTTGAATAGTTTGGAGAATCGGTAAATACCACCTCTGACTGGCCCCTCCGCCATCTATTCTCTGCCTCCCGAGTCCCAGCTGATCAGGAGGAAATGGGGATTTTGCAGTAACTTTCCCCTGGATTGTGGAGGGAATGGAGATTTTACAGTATCCTTCCCCTGTCATACCCACCAAGCCATGCCCACCAAGCCATGCCAAGCCCACCAAACCACACCCACAGAACCGGTAGTAAAAAAAATTTGAAACCCACCACTGATAGGTAAGTAGGTAGGTAGGTAGGTAGATGATAGATAGATGATAGACAGACAGACAGATAAATAGATAGCTAGATAGATGGATGATAGATGGATAGATGGATAGATGGATGGATGGATGGATGGATGGATGGATGGATGGATAGATAGATAGATAGATAGATAGATAGATAGATAGATATGATGATGATGATAGATAGACTGAGATGTCCAATTCCATCCAATCCTATATTGATATCTGCTGGAGGGCTGTTTAGAATTATTGAAAGAACCTCTATCATCCCATATCTTCCCAAAACTCCTAGCATTACGACTAAAGAAGAAGGCATTTTTATTTCAAAGTTGAGAACAATTCATGTATCAATTTGATGTAATACCCACGCAGGGAATCCAAAGCCGATGATGCTTCATGATATCTCCAAGAGAATCAACCTATCCCCCCCCCCATTGAATGTGGTTAATTGTGTGAAATAGGATCTTGGGAACAGACCACCTTTCCCTCCAAGATAGGAAAGCTTATATTGTTTGGTATTCTTCATAAATTTGCTAAAGACACTCACAGAAATGAAATACATCCATCTTTATTAATATGCTGACAGTAGAATCTAATACTAGAATCAAAAGGTGGGGAGGGGGATCGATTTCAAGGGCGAAGGCATGGAGGGGCTACAAAGGGTGTAACTACATGGGTTAGAAAGAGATATTATTGATCAAACTAAGTTTAGGAAAGAATGAACGAGAGCCCAGGAGAAGGGACTCATTTCTCCTTCCTGATGGCAGGAAAGGAATTCATGTTAGAGTTAACAACTTCCAGATTTCGACACAGACTTTGCAATGGTCTTACTGTCATGTGTCACTTCACAGGTGACAGCCTTATGGTCTCGATACTCAGCCTCAGTCAATTTCATGTAACTGCTGGCAAGATATTTGCCATCTTGCTTGCTGGCTTTGGTAGTCTCCACTCCAGAGGTTATCACTTTATCATCGACCTTCCATTGCAATTCGAATGCAGGAGGGTAAAATTCGGTTAGGAGACACACGAATGTATATGGGTTCGGATTTCTGACCTCTTCCTGGGAAGGAGCAAACACTTGCACCGAAGGCGATACGGTGGGCTGACCTGGAAGAGAGGAAGATCTCATGAAGTTCCACACTGAATCTTAAGACTGAAATATAACATGGACCGAGTAACAAGACCAGTAGTGGGTTTCAAATTCCCGTCGCTACCAGTTCGCTTGTGGGCTTGCGCACAATGCTTCTGCACATGCGCAGAAGTGTCCGGGCGGGTGGGCGGAGCCTCCTGCTGCCCGATCCTGGGCGAACTGGTAGCAACCCACCACTGACAAGACTGATAACATTGATACCCTGTTTCCCCCCAAATAAGACACCCCCTGATAATAAGCCCAATCAGGCTTTTGAGCGCATGGCAATAAGGCCAAGCACTTATTTCAGGGTTCAAAAAAAATATAAGACAGGGTCTTATTTTTGGGGAAACACAGTAGATAGATAGATAGATAGATAGATAGATAGATAGATACCCTGTTTCCCCCAAAATAAGACACCCCCTGATAATAAGCCCAATCAGGCTTTTGAGCGCATGGCAATAAGGCCAAGCACTTATTTCAGGGTTCAAAAAAAATATAAGACAGGGTCTTATTTTTGGGGAAACACAGTAGATAGATAGATAGATAGATAGATAGATAGATAGATAGATAGATAGATAAATAGATAGATAGATAGAGAGATAGATACCCTGTTTTCCCCAAAATAAGACACCCCCTGATAATAAGCCCAATCAGGCTTTTGAGCGCATGGCAATAAGGCCAAGCACTTATTTCAGGGTTCAAAAAAAATATAAGACAGGGTCTTATTTTTGGGGAAACACAGTAGATAGATAGATAGATAGATAGATAGATAGATAGATAGATACCCTGTTTCCCCCAAAATAAGACACCCCCTGATAATAAGCCCAATCGGGCTTTTGAGCGCATGGCAATAAGGCCAAGCACTTATTTCAGGGTTCAAAAAAAATATAAGACAGGGTCTTATTTTCAGGGAAACACAGTAGATAGATAGATAGATAGATAGATAGATAGATAGATAGATAGATAGATACCCTGTTTCCCCCAAAATAAGACATCCCCTGATAATAAGCCCAATCGGGCTTTTGAGCGCATGGCAATAAGGCCAAGCACTTATTTCAGGGTTCAAAAAAAATATAAGACAGGGTCTTATTTTTGGGGAAACACAGTAGATAGATAGATAGATAGATAGATAGATAGATAAATAGATAGATAGATAGAGAGATAGATACCCTGTTTTCCCCAAAATAAGACACCCCCTGATAATAAGCCCAATCAGGCTTTTGAGCGCATGGCAATAAGGCCAAGCACTTATTTCAGGGTTCAAAAAAAATATAAGACAGGGTCTTATTTTTGGGGAAACACAGTAGATAGATAGATAGATAGATAGATAGATAGATAGATAGATACCCTGTTTCCCCCAAAATAAGACACCCCCTGATAATAAGCCCAATCGGGCTTTTGAGCGCATGGCAATAAGGCCAAGCACTTATTTCAGGGTTCAAAAAAAATATAAGACAGGGTCTTATTTTTGGGGAAACACAGTAGATAGATAGATAGATAGATAGATAGATAGATAGATAGATAGATAGATAGATACCCTGTTTCCCCCAAAATAAGACACCCCCTGATAATAAGCCCAATCAGGCTTTTGAGCGCATGGCAATAAGGCCAAGCACTTATTTCAGGGTTCAAAAAAAATATAAGACAGGGTCTTATTTTTGGGGAAACACAGTAGATAGATAGATAGATAGATAGATAGATAGATAGATAGATAGATAGATAGATAAATAGATAGATAGATAGAGAGATAGATACCCTGTTTTCCCCAAAATAAGACACCCCCTGATAATAAGCCCAATCAGGCTTTTGAGCGCATGGCAATAAGGCCAAGCACTTATTTCAGGGTTCAAAAAAAATATAAGACAGGGTCTTATTTTTGGGGAAACACAGTAGATAGATAGATAGATAGATAGATAGATAGATAGATAGATAGATACCCTGTTTCCCCCAAAATAAGACACCCCCTGATAATAAGCCCAATCGGGCTTTTGAGCGCATGGCAATAAGGCCAAGCACTTATTTCAGGGTTCAAAAAAAATATAAGACAGGGTCTTATTTTCAGGGAAACACAGTAGATAGATAGATAGATAGATAGATAGATAGATAGATAGATACCCTGTTTCCCCCAAAATAAGACATCCCCTGATAATAAGCCCAATCGGGCTTTTGAGCGCATGGCAATAAGGCCAAGCACTTATTTCAGGGTTCAAAAAAAATATAAGACAGGGTCTTATTTTTGGGGAAACACAGTAGATAGATAGATAGATAGATAGATAGATAGATAGATAGATAGATAGATAGATAGATAAATAGATAGATAGATAGAGAGATAGATACCCTGTTTTCCCCAAAATAAGACACCCCCTGATAATAAGCCCAATCAGGCTTTTGAGCGCATGGCAATAAGGCCAAGCACTTATTTCAGGGTTCAAAAAAAATATAAGACAGGGTCTTATTTTTGGGGAAACACAGTCGATAGATAGATAGATAGATAGATAGATAGATAGATAGATAGATACCCTGTTTCCCCCAAAATAAGACACCCCCTGATAATAAGCCCAATCGGGCTTTTGAGCGCATGGCAATAAGGCCAAGCACTTATTTCAGGGTTCAAAAAAAATATAAGACAGGGTCTTATTTTTGGGGAAACACAGTAGATAGATAGATAGATAGATAGATAGATAGATAGATAGATAGATAGATAGATAGATAAATAGATAGATAGATAGAGAGATAGATACCCTGTTTTCCCCAAAATAAGACACCCCCTGATAATAAGCCCAATCAGGCTTTTGAGCGCATGGCAATAAGGCCAAGCACTTATTTCAGGGTTCAAAAAAAATATAAGACAGGGTCTTATTTTTGGGGAAACACAGTAGATAGATAGATAGATAGATAGATAGATAGATAGATAGATAGATACCCTGTTTCCCCCAAAATAAGACACCCCCTGATAATAAGCCCAATCGGGCTTTTGAGCGCATGGCAATAAGGCCAAGCACTTATTTCAGGGTTCAAAAAAAATATAAGACAGGGTCTTATTTTCAGGGAAACACAGTAGATAGATAGATAGATAGATAGATAGATAGATAGATACCCTGTTTCCCCCAAAATAAGACATCCCCTGATAATAAGCCCAATCGGGCTTTTGAGCGCATGGCAATAAGGCCAAGCACTTATTTCAGGGTTCAAAAAAAATATAAGACAGGGTCTTATTTTTGGGGAAACACAGTAGATAGATAGATAGATAGATAGATAGATAGATAGATAGATAGATAGATAGATAAATAGATAGATAGATAGAGAGATAGATACCCTGTTTTCCCCAAAATAAGACACCCCCTGATAATAAGCCCAATCAGGCTTTTGAGCGCATGGCAATAAGGCCAAGCACTTATTTCAGGGTTCAAAAAAAATATAAGACAGGGTCTTATTTTTGGGGAAACACAGTCGATAGATAGATAGATAGATAGATAGATAGATAGATAGATAGATAGATAGATACCCTGTTTCCCCCAAAATAAGACACCCCCTGATAATAAGCCCAATCGGGCTTTTGAGCGCATGGCAATAAGGCCAAGCACTTATTTCAGGGTTCAAAAAAAATATAAGACAGGGTCTTATTTTTGGGGAAACACAGTAGATAGATAGATAGATAGATAGATAGATAGATAGATAGATAGATAGATAAATAGATAGATAGATAGAGAGATAGATACCCTGTTTTCCCCAAAATAAGACACCCCCTGATAATAAGCTCATTCAGGCTTTTGAGCGCATAGCAATAAGGCCAAGCGCTTATTTCAGGGTTCAAAAAAAATATAAGACAGGGTCTTATTTTTGGGGAAACACAGTAGATAGATAGATAGATAGATAGATAGATAGATAGATAGATAGATAGATAAATAGATAGATAGATAGAGAGATAGATACCCTGTTTTCCCCAAAATAAGACACCCCCTGATAATAAGCTCATTCAGGCTTTTGAGCGCATAGCAATAAGGCCAAGCGCTTATTTCAGGGTTCAAAAAAAATATAAGACAGGGTCTTATTTTGGGGGAAACAAGGTAGATAGATAGATAGATAGATAGATAGATAGATAGATAGATAGATATCCTGTTTTCCCCAAAATAAGACACCCCCTGATAATAAGCCCAATCAGGCTTTTGAGCGCATGGGAATAAGGCCAGGTTCAAAAAAATATAAGACAGGGTCTTATTTTCGGGGAAACCAGGTAGATAGTCCTTGGTTTTTAACCATTTATTTAGTGATAGTTCAAACAGCACTAAACCCAGATTTCTTTTGATATTATGTAGATAATGTCTTAGAGGTGTCCAATTTATGTTGGATTCCAACTTGATGAGAGACGAATTGATATATCATTATGAGTTGGTTCCCATAGCCCAACATTGACAAAATGCTGTTTTGATCTCCTTCTCCCAAGTCATCAAATTGAAAGAATACATATGACATGCATGCCACCAGAAACATTTCTAAGAGATGTCCCCCACAAATACATCTTTCACTTGATAAGAGGTTACTTATTTTGGTGGTTGATCTTATTAGTTTGGACAAAATAGGAAAAGATAATTTGACCAAACTCTGGTGGAACTTTCTGAAGTGAAAGTTGGATAGGCAATCATTCCACCACAAGGGATCAATGCCACTTCTGTTTCCTTCACAATCACACCACATTCATTCACCACTTTGAGCCTCCGCCAACTGAGAAATTGATGGTTCAATCACATATCCATTTCTGCAAACTTGAGCCAAAGAGAGATGGGAATGTGCCTGGTATCTCCCCGAATCCATATGCTATTTATTTAATAGCACACATCATATCCATATGGTATCTCTTATGCATAGAATCTGAGAGTTAACTTTGTGGCATGGAATATTTTTCTGAAAGGCGGATAATTTGGACAATCACCATCGTAGCTCTAAATCTAACCCGAGATCTAATGTTAGATCCTGCTGCAGATCCCCTTTCAATCCAAGGGAGATCACTGACCAGAATCCATTGGAGTTGGGCGGCTAGAGTAAACTTGAACAAATTATGTTAAGAGCCTGGTGGCGCAGCAGACTAAGAGCCTGTTATTATCATTCAGCTGCCTGCAATTACTGCTAATTCGAATCTCCCCAAGCTCAGGGTTGACTCAGCCTTCCATCCTTTCTAAGGTTGGTAAATTGAGGACCCAGTTTGTGGGGGCAATAAGCTGACTTTGTATAAATATACAAAAGGATGAAGGCTATTGCTTAACGCATTGTAAGCCGCCCTGAGTCTCCGGAGAAGGGCGGCATATAAATCAAATAAAAAATAAATAAATAAATAAGCAAAACAAGAGAAAAAGAAGAAGGAAACATCAGGATTTGTAGCAAAGATTGAACTCCTTGCATTGACTGATTTGGCCGTTGGAATGAATGATGAATGGTTGATCAGACATCCCAACATTTTAATGTAATTTTGATGACCGGAGATTAAAATCTCTGTCTTGTCTTTTTCAGAAGCTGGAGATGTTTTTTTAAACCAAATGATAAAGCAAAAGATCAGATTGACAATGTATCCTATTTTGGCTTCCTTAAATCCACTTGGAACATCTAAACACAGAGTGATAAAAGCAGACTTTCAGCCAATTTCATTCAGTTCCATTGAAGAGAACACAATACAGATTCATCTTTTAATCCACAGGAAAATTATGCCTGAGGATAAAAGTAGCCGCCAGTGAGATTTCTCAAGATCGCATTGAACCTGGTCATGAAAATCAAAGTGTCTCTGCGAACAGGGAAAATGAAATCATAAGGATTCGAATCTACCTGTCCTGACCTGGGCTAAATGTTCAGTTTTCATTGAAAAAAAACCCGATCATCATTGTTGAATCAAAAACAACCCTAAAATCAAAGTGCATGGAGTCAAAGTAGGGAAAGAAGAGGAAAAAGAGGAAAAAATGAAAATATTACATGTGGAAAGAAAGATTTGGGATCAATTCATTGACTTACCTGTGACGGTTAGCTGGGTTCCTCCTCCGAATATCCACCACAGTGATACATGGCTATACAAAAACCTTCTCTCTCTTGATGTTCTTCAGATAGAGCAACAGTGGTGTCCTTAACAAGGTTGTTTCAAGTTCCTTAAATCCCATGGAATGCATTTTGGGAAAGAAAACCCCAATGATCCATTTTCAGAGTCATCAAAGAAGGACCTGTTGGTGATTGAGAAAGATCTCAGGTCCTTCGAGAACTGCTTTGGCAGTTTATATAATAAATAAACTATGTTTAAGAAATGTGACAGGTTACTGAAGTTTTGTCTATGCTCTTATTGTTTCTGATGAATTTAACCCAATGCACTGGATCTGTTCTTGAAATTCAGCTTGATCACTGTATTATGATTTTTGTAGTCCACCATTAAGAATAGTAATAGATCCTTCAGAAAATGGACCTCCAGGAAGTGACCCTTATCTGATTCTGACTTCCTCTGAATATAAATGGCCTTGAGGTTGAAAGCTCAGTGAATGATGTGGGATAGATAGCTTTATATGTCTCAGGATACCTTATATGAAGAACGCTTCCAAGAAGGTCCTGGACCATGGGATATGCCTGCTTCTATTCAGGTCTTCCAGTTGAATTCCTAAGAAGGACAATTTTTCTGGAAGACTAGGAATTCTCTGCATGCTTATCTGCAGGTTTCCTTAACCGTAAATATAAGTGCGTTGTGTCAAGATTTTGCCTGGAGTGGAGATTTGGAAGGTGGTTTTGTGATGGCCTTTAGAATGTAGACTTTCATGGAAATTTCAGTAGCTTGTAAAATACATTTTGACATATGGAGACCTATGAGTCACATGGCTCTGATCCAGGTTTTTTTTTTTTCCTTGAGTGAGCCAACTATTGAGGCTCTGCAATCAAGTCCTAAAATTCATAGATTTTAAAAGATTCTGGGTTGTCTAGGTAGTTCCTAAATATCGACCCATGGTGCTTTCATGCACAATGCTCCATTGTGGAATTGGGATGTTATTGTTGTGGCCTGACAGCGGCTAGTGGAGCCGGTGGCAGACTCAGACAGTGAGGAGGTTGTGGAGGAACATGGGCCAGTCCTGGAGTCTGGGGAAGTCTCTGATGATGGGATAGGGACGGGATAGGGACACTATCTGCTAAGATCTCCGATCTCCTTCCAGGGATTTTTTTCCTGAAAAAGTGGAAATGCAATTTTTGAGTCAGTGATTCATAGATCTGAAAAGAATTCGGAGGCCTATGTGGATCCTGATTTTCCCAGTTGCAATGTAGGGCTGGGAAAGTTGGACTATAAGGAAGGCTGAGCGCCAAAGAATCAAGGCCTTTGAACTCTGGTGCTGGAGAAGATTCCTGCGAGTCCCTTGGACTGCGTGGTGATCAAACCGGTCAGTCCTGGAGGAGATCAACCCTGACTGCTCTTGAGAAGGCCAGATCCTGAAGAGGAAACTCAAATACTTGGGCCACCTAAGGAGAAGGAAGGACTCCCTGGAGAAGAACCTAATGCTGGGAACGATGGAGGGCAAAAGAAGAAGGGGACGGCAGAGAACGAGGTGGCCGGATGGAGTCACTGAAGAAGTCGGCGTGAGCTTAAATGGACTTCAGAGGATGGTAGAGGACAGGAAGGCCTGGAGGAACATTGTCCATAGGGTCGCGATGAGTCGGATACAACTTCGCAACTAACAACAAGGTGGATCCTTGAAACCCATCCATGATGCTTCCCCTATCTGCTATTTCTTATGTTGTCCTCAGCAACAAGGAATTAACTCAGTCCAATGACAAAATAAACATCTCGTGAAGGGCTTAACCGGGTTCAACCAGACCAATGGATATTAATCATCTCCAAATAGTTTTGAAATTGCAAGCAGTCCATATGAAACAATTAAACCTGCCTTTGCATGTAGGTTTCCTAGCTAGATTCTGGTCTGGTGACAGCTGGTCTTTTTGTCCATCTTCCATATGATGAATTGAATATGTATTTGCTCAAACCTAGAGGTGGAGTCCACTTCATTCATTCAATCATTATTTATTTATCAGCTTTATTGGTCAGCTATTTCAACACAGGGTGCTTTAAAAATGCCCTCTGTACTTGCACTGTCAATCAAAGCTAAAACACCCATTCCTGAATTGGATCAACTCTTGGGTCATTGTTGATGAAAGGATGGAAGTACTCTTATTAAATGACCAATACCCAGGTATTTTGAAGCCAATGGCCAGATATTTCCTTCTAGCCTTCCACGAATTGTCAACTTTAGAAGATTTCTTCCTTTTATATATGTTCATAATGCCAATTTTTGCATGAATTAATGGTATAGTGTATTTTTACACTTGGTGGCTTGAGAGATAGTAGTTCAACCATATATTTACTCTATATCAATTGGCGAATGAGGAGTTATTGGAAGGGACATGGTGATCTCATATTCCAAAATCTGTTGGCATTAATACTAAAGAACAAGGCATTTTCATTTCAAACTTGAGAAGAATTCATGTGTGAATGTATTGCAATACCAATGTAGGGATCCAAAACCAGATGATGCTTCTTGATATCCCCAACAGAATCTGACCTAGATTGGAGGGTTTTTTTGTAACTGGTATTTTTCCCTTTTATATATGTCACTTTTGGCTTGAATTAATAGTGTGCTGTATTTTTACACTTTGTGACATGCGATATAGTAGATAGATAGATAGATAGATAGATAGATAGATAGATAGATAGATAGATAGACAGATAGATGATAGATGATAGATAATAAATAGGTAGCAGAGGTGGGTTTCAGCAGGTTCTGACCAGTTCTGAAGAACCGGTAGTGGAAATTTTGAATAGTTTGGAGAATCGGTAAATACCACCTCTGACTGGCCCCTCCGCCATCTATTCTCTGCCTCCCGAGTCCCAGCTGATCAGGAGGAAATGGGGATTTTGCAGTAACTTTCCCCTGGATTGTGGAGGGAATGGAGATTTTACAGTATCCTTCCCCTGTCATACCCACCAAGCCATGCCCCCAAGCCATGCCAAGCCCACCAAACCACACCCACAGAACCGGTAGTAAAAAAATTTGAAACCCACCACTGATAGGTAAGTAGGTAGGTAGGTAGGTAGGTAGGTAGAGGATAGATAGATGATAGACAGACAGACAGATAAATAGATAGCTAGATAGATGGATGATAGATGGATAGATGGATAGATGGATAGATGGATAGATGGATGGATAGATGGATGGATGGATGGATGGATGGATAGGTAGGTAGGTAGATAGATAGATAGATAGATAGATAGATAGATAGATAGATAGAGAGATAGAGAGATAGAGAGAGAGATAGGGTATAAGACTGAGATGTCCAATTCCATCCAATCCTATATTGATATCTGCTGGAGGGCTGTTTAGAATTATTGAAAGAACCTCTATCATCCCATATCTTCCCAAAACTCCTAGCATTACGACTAAAGAAGAAGGCATTTTTATTTCAAAGTTGAGAACAATTCATGTATCAATTTGATGTAATACCCACGCAGGGAATCCAAAGCCGATGATGCTTCATGATATCTCCAAGAGAATCAACCTATCCCCCCCCCCATTGAATGTGGTTAATTGTGTGAAATAGGATCTTGGGAACAGACCACCTTTCCCTCCAAGATAGGAAAGCTTATATTGTTTGGTATTCTTCATAAATTTGCTAAAGACACTCACAGAAATGAAATACATCCATCTTTATTAATATGCTGACAGTAGAATCTAATACTAGAATCAAAAGGTGGGGAGGGGGATCGATTTCAAGGGCGAAGGCATGGAGGGGCTACAAAGGGTGTAACTACATGGGTTAGAAAGAGATATTATTGATCAAACTAAGTTTAGGAAAGAATGAACGAGAGCCCAGGAGAAGGGACTCATTTCTCCTTCCTGATGGCAGGAAAGGAATTCATGTTAGAGTTAACAACTTCCAGATTTCGACACAGACTTTGCAATGGTCTTACTGTCATGTGTCACTTCACAGGTGACAGCATTATGGTCTCGATACTCAGCCTCAGTCAATTTCATGTAACTGCTGGCAAGATATTTGCCATCTTGCTTGCTGGCTTTGGTGGTCTCCACTCCAGAGGTTATCACTTTATCATCGACCTTCCATTGCAATTCGAATGCAGGAGGGTAAAATTCGGTTAGGAGACACACGAATGTATATGGGTTCGGATTTCTGACCTCTTCCTGGGAAGGAGCAAACACTTGCACCGAAGGCGATACGGTGGGCTGACCTGGAAGAGAGGAAGATCTCATGAAGTTCCACACTGAATCTTAAGACTGAAATATAACATGGACCGAGTAACAAGACCAGTAGTGGGTTTCAAATTCCCGTCGCTACCAGTTCGCTTGTGGGCTTGCGCACAATGCTTCTGCACATGCGCAGAAGTGTCCGGGCGGGTGGGCGGAGCCTCCTGCTGCCCGATCCTGGGCGAACTGGTAGCAACCCACCACTGACAAGACTGATAACATTGATACCCTGTTTCCCCCCAAATAAGACATCCCCTGATAATAAGCCCAATCAGGCTTTTGAGCGCATGGCAATAAGGCCAAGCACTTATTTCAGGGTTCAAAAAAAATATAAGACAGGGTCTTATTTTTGGGGAAACACAGTAGATAGATAGATAGATAGATAGATAGATAGATAGATAGATAGATACCCTGTTTCCCCCAAAATAAGACACCCCCTGATAATAAGCCCAATCGGGCTTTTGAGCGCATGGCAATAAGGCCAAGCACTTATTTCAGGGTTCAAAAAAAATATAAGACAGGGTCTTATTTTTGGGGAAACACAGTAGATAGATAGATAGATAGATAGATAGATAGATAGAGAGAGAGAGAGAGAGAGAGAGAGAGAGATACCCTGTTTCCCCCCAAATAAGACATCCCCTGATAATAAGCCCAATCAGGCTTTTGAGCGCATAGCAATCAGGCCAAGCACTTATTTCAGGGTTCAAAAAAAATATAAGACAGGGTCTTATTTTGGGGGAAACAAGGTAGATAGATAGATAGATAGATAGATAGATAGATAGATAGATATCCTGTTTTCCCCAAAATAAGACACCCCCTGATAATAAGCCCAATCAGGCTTTTGAGCGCATGAGAATAAGGCCAGGTTCAAAAAAATATAAGACAGGGTCTTATTTTCGGGGAAACCAGGTAGATAGTCCTTGGTTTTTAACCATTTATTTAGTGATAGTTCAAACAGCACTAAACCCAGATTTCTTTTGATATTATGTAGATAATGTCTTAGAGGTGTCCAATTTATGTTGGATTCCAACTTGATGAGAGACGAATTGATATATCATTATGAGTTGGTTCCCATAGCCCAACATTGACAAAATGCTGTTTTGATCTCCTTCTCCCAAGTCATCAAATTGAAAGAATACATATGACATGCATGCCACCAGAAACATTTCTAAGAGATGTCCCCCACAAATACATCTTTCACTTGATAAGAGGTTACTTATTTTGGTGGTTGATCTTATTAGTTTGGACAAAATAGGAAAAGATAATTTGACCAAACTCTGGTGGAACTTTCTGAAGTGAAAGTTGGATAGGCAATCATTCCACCACAAGGGATCAATGCCACTTCTGTTTCCTTCACAATCACACCACATTCATTCACCACTTGGAGCCTCCGCCAACTGAGAAATTGATGGTTCAATCACATATCCATTTCTGCAAACTTGAGCCAAAGAGAGATGGGAATGTGCCTGGTATCTCCCCGAATCCATATGCTATTTATTTAATAGCACACATCATATCCATATGGTATCTCTTATGCATAGAATCTGAGAGTTAACTTTGTGGCATGGAATATTTTTCTGAAAGGCGGATAATTTGGACAATCACCATCGTAGCTCTAAATCTAACCCGAGATCTAATGTTAGATCCTGCTGCAGATCCCCTTTCAATCCAAGGGAGATCACTGACCAGAATCCATTGGAGTTGGGCGGCTAGAGTAAACTTGAACAAATTATGTTAAGAGCCTGGTGGCGCAGCAGACTAAGAGCCTGTTATTATCATTCAGCTGCCTGCAATTACTGCTAATTCGAATCTCCCCAAGCTCAGGGTTGACTCAGCCTTCCATCCTTTCTAAGGTTGGTAAATTGAGGACCCAGTTTGTGGGGGCAATAAGCTGACTTTGTATAAATATACAAAAGGATGAAGGCTATTGCTTAACGCATTGTAAGCCGCCCTGAGTCTCCGGAGAAGGGCGGCATATAAATCAAATAAAAAAAAAATAAATAAATAAGCAAAACAAGAGAAAAAGAAGAAGGAAACATCAGGATTTGTAGCAAAGATTGAACTCCTTGCATTGACTGATTTGGCCGTTGGAATGAATGATGAATGGTTGATCAGACATCCCAACATTTTAATGTAATTTTGATGACCGGAGATTAAAATCTCTGTCTTGTCTTTTTCAGAAGCTGGAGATGTTTTTTTAAACCAAATGATAAAGCAAAAGATCAGATTGACAATGTATCCTATTTTGGCTTCCTTAAATCCACTTGGAACATCTAAACACAGAGTGATAAAAGCAGACTTTCAGCCAATTTCATTCAGTTCCATTGAAGAGAACACAATACAGATTCATCTTTTAATCCACAGGAAAATTATGCCTGAGGATAAAAGTAGCCGCCAGTGAGATTTCTCAAGATCGCATTGAACCTGGTCATGAAAATCAAAGTGTCTCTGCAAACAGGGAAAATGAAATCATAAGGATTCGAATCTACCTGTCCTGACCTGGGCTAAATGTTCAGTTTTCATTGAAAAAAAACCCGATCATCATTGTTGAATCAAAAACAACCCTAAAATCAAAGTGCATGGAGTCAAAGTAGGGAAAGAAGAGGAAAAAGAGGAAAAAATGAAAATATTACATGTGGAAAGAAAGATTTGGGATCAATTCATTGACTTACCTGTGACGGTTAGCTGGGTTCCTCCTCCGAATATCCACCACAGTGATACATGGCTATACAAAAACCTTCTCTCTCTTGATGTTCTTCAGATAGAGCAACAGTGGTGTCCTTAACAAGGTTGTTTCAAGTTCCTTAAATCCCATGGAATGCATTTTGGGAAAGAAAACCCCAATGATCCATTTTCAGAGTCATCAAAGAAGGACCTGTTGGTGATTGAGAAAGATCTCAGGTCCTTCGAGAACTGCTTTGGCAGTTTATATAATAAATAAACTATGTTTAAGAAATGTGACAGGTTACTGAAGTTTTGTCTATGCTCTTATTGTTTCTGATGAATTTAACCCAATGCACTGGATCTGTTCTTGAAATTCAGCTTGATCACTGTATTATGATTTTTGTAGTCCACCATTAAGAATAGTAATAGATCCTTCAGAAAATGGACCTCCAGGAAGTGACCCTTATCTGATTCTGACTTCCTCTGAATATAAATGGCCTTGAGGTTGAAAGCTCAGTGAATGATGTGGGATAGATAGCTTTATATGTCTCAGGATACCTTATATGAAGAACGCTTCCAAGAAGGTCCTGGACCATGGGATATGCCTGCTTCTATTCAGGTCTTCCAGTTGAATTCCTAAGAAGGACAATTTTTCTGGAAGACTAGGAATTCTCTGCATGCTTATCTGCAGCTTTCCTTAACCGTAAATATAAGTGCGTTGTGTCAAGATTTTGCCTGGAGTGGAGATTTGGAAGGTGGTTTTGTGATGGCCTTTAGAATGTAGACTTTCATGGAAATTTCAGTAGCTTGTAAAATACATTTTGACATATGGAGACCTATGAGTCACATGGCTCTGATCCAGGTTTTTTTTTTTTCCTTGAGTGAGCCAACTATTGAGGCTCTGCAATCAAGTCCTAAAATTCATAGATTTTAAAAGATTCTGGGTTGTCTAGGTAGTTCCTAAATATCGACCCATGGTGCTTTCATGCACAATGCTCCATTGTGGAATTGGGATGTTATTGTTGTGGCCTGACAGCGGCTAGTGGAGCCGGTGGCAGACTCAGACAGTGAGGAGGTTGTGGAGGAACATGGGCCAGTCCTGGAGTCTGGGGAAGTCTCTGATGATGGGATAGGGACGGGATAGGGACACTATCTGCTAAGATCTCCGACCTTCTTCCAGGGATTTTTTTCCTGAAAAAGTGGAAATGCAATTTTTGAGTCAGTGATTCATAGATCTGAAAAGAATTCGGAGGCCTATGTGGATCCTGATTTTCCCAGTTGCAATGTAGGGCTGGGAAAGTTGGACTATAAGGAAGGCTGAGCGCCAAAGAATCAAGGCCTTTGAACTCTGGTGCTGGAGAAGATTCCTGCGAGTCCCTTGGACTGCGTGGTGATCAAACCGGTCAGTCCTGGAGGAGATCAACCCTGACTGCTCTTGAGAAGGCCAGATCCTGAAGAGGAAACTCAAATACTTGGGCCACCTAAGGAGAAGGAAGGACTCCCTGGAGAAGAGCCTAATGCTGGGAACGATGGAGGGCAAAAGAAGAAGGGGACGGCAGAGAACGAGGTGGCCGGATGGAGTCACTGAAGAAGTCGGCGTGAGCTTAAATGGACTTCAGAGGATGGTAGAGGACAGGAAGGCCTGGAGGAACATTGTCCATAGGGTCGCGATGAGTCGGATACAACTTCGCAACTAACAACAAGGTGGATCCTTGAAACCCATCCATGATGCTTCCCCTATCTGCTATTTCTTATGTTGTCCTCAGCAACAAGGAATTAACTCAGTCCAATGACAAAATAAACATCTCGTGAAGGGCTTAACCGGGTTCAACCAGACCAATGGATATTAATCATCTCCAAATAGTTTTGAAATTGCAAGCAGTCCATATGAAACAATTAAACCTGCCTTTGCATGTAGGTTTCCTAGCTAGATTCTGGTCTGGTGACAGCTGGTCTTTTTGTCCATCTTCCATATGATGAATTGAATATGTATTTGCTCAAACCTAGAGGTGGAGTCCACTTCATTCATTCAATCATTATTTATTTATCAGCTTTATTGGTCAGCTATTTCAACACAGGGTGCTTTAAAAATGCCCTCTGTACTTGCACTGTCAATCAAAGCTAAAACACCCATTCCTGAATTGGATCAACTCTTGGGTCATTGTTGATGAAAGGATGGAAGTACTCTTATTAAATGACCAATACCCAGGTATTTTGAAGCCAATGGCCAGATATTTCCTTCTAGCCTTCCACGAATTGTCAACTTTAGAAGATTTCTTCCTTTTATATATGTTCATAATGCCAATTTTTGCATGAATTAATGGTATAGTGTATTTTTACACTTGGTGGCTTGAGAGATAGTAGTTCAACCATATATTTACTCTATATCAATTGGCGAATGAGGAGTTATTGGAAGGGACATGGTGATCTCATATTCCAAAATCTGTTGGCATTAATACTAAAGAACAAGGCATTTTCATTTCAAACTTGAGAAGAATTCATGTGTGAATGTATTGCAATACCAATGTAGGGATCCAAAACCAGATGATGCTTCTTGATATCCCCAACAGAATCTGACCTAGATTGGAGGGTTTTTTTGTAACTGGTATTTTTCCCTTTTATATATGTCACTTTTGGCTTGAATTAATAGTGTGCTGTATTTTTACACTTTGTGACATGCGATATAGTAGATAGATAGATAGATAGATAGATAGATAGATAGATAGATAGACAGATAGATGATAGACGATAGATAATAAATAGGTAGCAGAGGTGGGTTTCAGCAGGTTCTGACCAGTTCTGAAGAACCGGTAGTGGAAATTTTGAATAGTTTGGAGAATCGGTAAATACCACCTCTGACTGGCCCCTCCGCCATCTATTCTCTGCCTCCCGAGTCCCAGCTGATCAGGAGGAAATGGGGATTTTGCAGTAACTTTCCCCTGGATTGTGGAGGGAATGGAGATTTTACAGTATCCTTCCCCTGTCATACCCACCAAGCCATGCCCACCAAGCCATGCCAAGCCCACCAAACCACACCCACAGAACCGGTAGTAAAAAAAATTTGAAACCCACCACTGATAGGTAAGTAGGTAGGTAGGTAGGTAGATGATAGATAGATGATAGACAGACAGACAGATAAATAGATAGCTAGATAGATGGATGATAGATGGATAGATGGATAGATGGATGGATGGATGGATGGATGGATAGATAGATAGATAGATAGATATGATGATGATGATAGATAGACTGAGATGTCCAATTCCATCCAATCCTATATTGATATCTGCTGGGGGGCTGTTTAGAATTATTGAAAGAACCTCTATCATCCCATATCTTCCCAAAACTCCTAGCATTACGACTAAAGAAGAAGGCATTTTTATTTCAAAGTTGAGAACAATTCATGTATCAATTTGATGTAATACCCACGCAGGGAATCCAAAGCCGATGATGCTTCATGATATCTCCAAGAGAATCAACCTATCCCCCCCCCCATTGAATGTGGTTAATTGTGTGAAATAGGATCTTGGGAACAGACCACCTTTCCCTCCAAGATAGGAAAGCTTATATTGTTTGGTATTCTTCATAAATTTGCTAAAGACACTCACAGAAATGAAATACATCCATCTTTATTAATATGCTGACAGTAGAATCTAATACTAGAATCAAAAGGTGGGGAGGGGGATCGATTTCAAGGGCGAAGGCATGGAGGGGCTACAAAGGGTGTAACTACATGGGTTAGAAAGAGATATTATTGATCAAACTAAGTTTAGGAAAGAATGAACGAGAGCCCAGGAGAAGGGACTCATTTCTCCTTCCTGATGGCAGGAAAGGAATTCATGTTAGAGTTAACAACTTCCAGATTTCGACACAGACTTTGCAATGGTCTTACTGTCATGTGTCACTTCACAGGTGACAGCATTATGGTCTCGATACTCAGCCTCAGTCAATTTCATGTAACTGCTGGCAAGATATTTGCCATCTTGCTTGCTGGCTTTGGTGGTCTCCACTCCAGAGGTTATCACTTTATCATCGACCTTCCATTGCAATTCGAATGCAGGAGGGTAAAATTCGGTTAGGAGACACACGAATGTATATGGGTTCGGATTTCTGACCTCTTCCTGGGAAGGAGCAAACACTTGCACCGAAGGCGATACGGTGGGCTGACCTGGAAGAGAGGAAGATCTCATGAAGTTCCACACTGAATCTTAAGACTGAAATATAACATGGACCGAGTAACAAGACCAGTAGTGGATTTCAAATTCCCGTCGCTACTAGTTCGCTTGTGGGCTTGCGCACAATGCTTCTGCACATGCGCAGAAGTGTCCGGGCGGGTGGGCGGAGCCTCCTGCTGCCCGATCCTGGGCGAACTGGTAGCAACCCACCACTGACAAGACTGATAACATTGATACCCTGTTTCCCCCAAAATAAGACATCCCCTGATAATAAGTCCAATCAGGCTTTTGAGCGCATGGCAATAAGGCCAAGCGCTTATTTCAGGGTTCAAAAAAAATATAAGACAGGGTCTTATTTTCAGGGAAACACAGTAGATAGATAGATAGATAGATAGATAGATAGATAGATAGATAGATAGAAAGATAGATACCCTGTTTTCCCCAAAATAAGACACCCCCTGATAATAAGCCCAATCCGGCTTTTGAGCGCATGGCAATAAGGCCAAGCGCTTATTTCAGGGTTCAAAAAAAATATAAGACAGGGTCTTATTTTTGGGGAAACACAGTAGATAGATAGATAGATAGATAGATAGATAGATAGATAGATAGAAAGATAGATACCCTGTTTTCCCCAAAATAAGACACCCCCTGATAATAAGCTCATTCAGGCTTTTGAGCGCATAGCAATAAAGCCAAGCACTTATTTCAGGGTTCAAAAAAATATAAGACAGGGATTTATTTTTGGGGAAACATGGCAGATAGATAGATAGATAGATAGATAGATAGATAGATAGATAGATAGATACCCTGTTTCCCCCAAAATAAGACACCCCCGATAATAAGCTCATTCAGGCTTTTGAGCGCATAGCAATAAGGCCAAGTGCTTATTTCAGGGTTCAAAAAAAATAATAAGACAGGGTCTTATTTTTGGGGAAACAAGATAGATAGATAGATAGATAGATAGATAGATAGATAGATAGATAGATACCCTGTTTTCCCCAAAATAAGACACCCCCTGATAATAAGCCCAATCGGGCTTTTGAGCGCATGGGAATAAGGCCAGGTTCAAAAAAATATAAGACAGGGTCTTATTTTCGGGGAAACCAGGTAGATAGTCCTTGGTTTTTAACCATTTATTTAGTGATAGTTCAAACAGCACTAAAAAAAGCGACTTACGACCTTTGTCACACTTACAACCCTTACAGCATGCCCCCCATGGTCATGTGATCAAAAGGTTGCGATTGTCAGATATGGCTTGGCAATTGAATAACACCGATTATAATCAGTGAACAAAAGAGATTTCTCTTTGTTGGTGGTGTCGGGACCGAAATAAAATTTTGATTTGATATGATTTGATCTCCCATTCTTAGTCTTCCAACAATCCTTGTAGTTACTTCTAAGGACTATAACAGAATAACAGAGTTGGAAGGGACCCCTGAGGTCTTCTAGTCCAACCCCCTGCTTAGGCAGGAAACCCTACACCACTTCAGACAAACGGTTATCCAACCTCTTCCTAAAAACTTCCAGTGTTGGAGCATTCACAACTTCTGGAGGCAAGTTGTTCCACTGGTTAATTGTTCCAACTGTCAGGAAATTTCTCCTTAGTTCTAAGTTGCTTCTCTCCTTGATTAGATTCCACCCATTGCTTCTTGTCTTTCCTTCAGGTGCTTTGGAGAATAGCTTGACTCCCTCTTCTTTGTGGCAGCCCCTGAGATCTTGGAACACTGCTATCCTGTCACCCCTAGTCCTTCTTTTCATCAAACTACAGATACCCAGTTCCAGCAACCATTCTTCATATGTTGTGAAGTGGTTTGCACTTGCTGCCTTCCTAGGCTGAAAGAGAAGGACTGGACCAAGCTGTCACTCAGCTGACTTTGTGCCTAAAGTAGGGCTAGAACTTACAACCCCTCTCTCTGCACCCTAGGAAGAAGCAGGCAAGCAAACCACTTGCCAAGAAAACTTACAGGATTTGTCCAGGTATTGTCTCAAAGGTCCCACAAATAAAATCATAATTTGAACAATCTAATGTAACAGCCACTTTTAAAGACACATTTCAAATGATAAACGTGGTTGATTTGGGAAGGCTTGAGAGAAAAGCTGTCTCAAAATTCAGATCTGGCCCTTCTGATATCAATTCTAAATAATAACTGCAAAGTATCCAGAAGTGTCTCTTTTAAGTAACCTATAACTATCAAGGGGACTGGAAGCTAAAACATATGAAGAACGGTTGAAGGAACTGAGTATGTCTATGGTAGTTTAATGAAAAGAAGGACTAGGGGAGACATGATAGCAGTCTTCCGATATCTCAGAGGCTGCCACAAAGAAGAGGGAGTCAAGCTATTCTCCAAAGCACCTGAGGGCAGGACAAGAAGCAAAGGATGGAAACTAATCAAGGAGAGAAGCAACCTAGAACTAAGGAGAAATTTCATGACAGTTAATAAACTGATACATGGAACATAATACTAACGTATCAAGCATCATATCACTCAATAATCAAGGAAGCAACTGAAGTTACATAATTTTGGACCTGTCCAGTTTCAACTCCGTAATGAATGAAAAGGGGATATAAATATATTCCAATACCACAAATAATCTAGACAAGATCTGTATAAAACTTTGCATTCCTTTGCTAATTTGTAATGGGTTGTAAAATCAGCAATCTGAAGTGTGGTGGTTAAGAATGACAAAAGGGGTGTGATAGCTATAGAAGAGAAGAGAAGAGAAGAGAAGAGAAGAGAAGAGAAGAGAAGAGAAGAGAAGAGAAGAGAAGAGAAGAGAAAAAATGGAATGGAATGGAATGGAATGGAATAGAATAGAATAGAATAGAATAGAATAGAATAGAATAGAATAGAATAGAATAGAATAGAATAGAATAGAATAGAATAGAATTCTTTATTGGCCAAGTGTGATTGGACACACAAGGAATATGTCTTGGTGCATACGCTCTCGGAATACATAAAAGAAAAGATATATTTGTCAAGAATCATAAGGTACAACACTTAATGAGAGTCATAGGGAAACAGTCAATATAAACCTTAAGGATACCAACAACAGGTTACAGTCATACAGTACAGGTTACAATAGATTAAATATCTTTCTCATCCAATGTTCCAGATTTAATTAAACGCTTGGGAGACCCCTGACTGATTCTGAGTTTCTTTCTTTCTTTCTTTCTTTCTTTTTAAAGCAAAGGAATTGGTTACCTATCTCAGACAAGAAGAAAGCAAATATTTTCCCTAATGGGGTTGAGAGTGGATTTGAGCATGGAGAATAGGTATCAAAATTCTGAGCAACACTATTGACCATCAATCAATAAGAAAATCTCTGTTATTCTTTTAACTGTGTACTTTATTATCTCTTGCCCAGTCATACTTCCCTCACCTTTTATCTATGGATTTGTTTTTTTTTTAAAAAGCAAAATAAAGGTAAAATTAAAACAACACAAAAGAAGAAACAGAGACATTCAACCTGATTTTAGCCCATTGAAGTTCGAGAGTTTGTAATTTTGGTGTGCAGTTTTCAAATTCTCCAGCTTCAAATTCTCCTATGCTTCATTTTATCTCTTAGTGAAATTTCACCTCTATTTGTAAAAAAAATCCCTTTCCATTTACAAAATAAAACAAACGTGAAGATTAATTTTTTAAGATGATTTTTTAAAGAAAAGGATCTGAAGGTTTTGCTTAGGCTTGGTGAATGACCAAGCAATGCATCCTTTTCAATATATTTTGATTTATTGTTAGGTACTAATATTATGTAAATAATGTTTTCAGATGATTTTTAAGATGTTATACTTCAGACCCATAAACTATAATGTTAGTCACAGATCCTAGCTATTTTTTTTTTTTAAAAAAGAATGATTAATGCTGGACTTAACCAAATACAACCACAATACTTGTCTAAGATTTATTTTGATAGGGAAAAAAAAATCTATTTTGAATTTCAAAGTTTATCATCAACCTTCCCACATTTCTTGTCTTTCATTCAGATCTGTAGAAATTAGCAGGAATCTTTGTGATTAGATAAAGAAATCTAAACAATCAAGCAAGAGAAAAATTGAATTTTTTAAAGGTTACAAGTTCTATTTTCCTATTTTCCCCCCCCCAAAACTGTCTCTGCCTTTTGCCTTAAAATCAGCATGGGAACTCACATTTCTAATGTCTTGCAACACACAACACATACAAACCCAAAGAGATGAAAAAGATCTGATACACTTTTCCTATTTTTCTTACCCTGACTTCTTTAAGTATACTTCACCACATTTATTTTTTGAACAATCCATCCATGATTTGATAGGATCCTATTTTTAAATGATCTATGAGCTGAATCAACTATGTGCAAACCCCCCAAGATACTGAAGATTCGCATAACATTTTGACATAATAACCATTACCTGGATTTTGTTTTCCTGAAAAGGACAGTGAGAAATAAACTATTAAACACAACAAGGACAGATTATCATGCTTTTTAGGGGACAAAGACGTAACACCTTGGAGAAAAAAAGGACCACGAAAACAAAATGTTAGGAATACAAATCATCGGATCACTTGAATAATTACTCCTCTCTTAGTAAACATGACTTAATCCAACTAAGAGCATATTATACTTCAGACTTAATCAGCTCAAAAAAGACCAAAAAAAACCCCCTTCATATTTCATGTATTTAAGAGTTCTTTATACAACATGAAAGACAAAAGCATTTTTAAAAAATGTGACCTGCTAAGCTATATTGAAGATGCTTCATTTGAGACTGAGACTGGTTGGTGAGGAAAAAAAACACAAATTAAAATAAAAAACAGTTGGAAAACAATTGTATTGGCATTTTAAAGAGACTTACCTGAGATTGACAGTTCCGTTCCACCGCCGAAGATATACACACAGTGAGTAATGGCCATACAAAAATATTTCTTGTAGCAGTTTACTTCTGCTTTCTTAGACCTTAGATTTTATTTCGGAGGTTTTATCGCTCACTTTGTAGGGAATATGGACTTCGCCATTTTTTTAGTTCAAAATTTGTATTAGTTTATCAAAGTATAATATAAACACAAGGGAAAATAAAAGTGTAGGGCAAGAGAGAAAAAAGCATTTGACTCCTTTTGGTGCAGTAGGTTAAGATTATACCATCAAACATCAGCTTTTTATATTTATACAACAATATAAACAAACAAAGCTATCAAATCAGCAAAACCCACAATCAAAGTTTTATTTCTTTGCACCTCAGGCAAAAAGTCCAGAAGTGGCTTCCAATTAGAAACAAAGGCAATTGTGTTTTTTTCCTTAATCGGAGCAATCAATTTAGCTATCTCTGCTAAACTCCATCAACTTTTGCGACTTGGCACTTTTGAGTTGGATCACCCTTGCATTTCCCAAGTTCTTTTAACAAAGCCATAATTTGCTTTGCAACGCTTACTCGTTGGACAGACCCAATTATATCTCCACATTTTTCTGAACTAGCAGGCAACTAGGTAGCATATTCTATTGAAGGTCTTCACAAATTTTTCCGCTAAGGGAATCCTTGCAAAGACAAGGAACACTCTGCTCCAAATGTAATCTGTTTCCATGAAATTCCACAAATTCCACATTCTTTTCAACCCATCATCAACCCTGCTCTCTCCCATTCTCAAATATTTCGGTCATTGAATCCAAATTCTTTACGCTATCTGTATTTTGTCTATTTGAGAGTTCTTTATACAACATGAAAGACAAAATCAAAGCATTTTTTTAAATGTGACCTGCTAAACTATACTGAAGATGCTTCATTTGAGACTGAGATTGTTCGGTAAGAAAAAAAACCCAACACAAATTAAAATCAAAAACAGTTAGAAAACAATTGTATCGGCATTTTAAAGAAACTTACCTGTGACTGTCACATAGGTTCCACCCCCGAAGATTAACACACAGTGAGTTCAAAATTTGTATTAGTTTATCAAAGTATGATATAAACACAAGGGAAGATAAAAGTGTAGAGCAAGAGAGAGAAAAGCATTTGACTCCTTTTGGTGCAGTAGGTTAAGATAATACCATCAAACCTCAGCTTTTTATATTTATACAACAATATAAACCAGCCATTTCTATAACAAACAACGCTATCTAATCAGCAAAACCCACAGTCAAAATACAAGATTGGATGATGTGCAGAAACCTGGCCCATAGAATCACCCAAAGTTGGACATGACTGAATGGATAACATCTTCATCATATCATCATCATCATCATCATCACTGCATCTCTATAACTGTCTGGTTTCGTTCCGCAACCCAACAAGACAGACACAGACTTCAGAGGATAATTAGAACTGCAGAAAAAACAATGGCTACCAACCTGCCTTCCATTGAGGACCTGTATATTGCACGAGTCAAAAAGAGGGCTGGGAAAATATTTACAGATCCCTCGCATCCTGGACATAAACTGTTTCAACTCCTACTCTCAAAACGACGCTATAGAGCACTGCACACCAGAACAACTAGACACAAGGACAGTTTTCCTCCGAACGCCATCACTCTGCTAAACAAATAATTCCCTCAACACTATCAAACTATTCACTAAGTCTGCACTACTATTAATCTTCTCATCGTTCCCATCACCCATCTCCTCCCACTTGTGACTGTATGACTGTAACTTTGTTGCTGGTATCCTTACGATTTATATTGATCGTTTCCTAGTATGATTTGATTGCTTATTTGTACCCTAAGGCTATCATTAAGTGTTGTACCTTATGATTCTTGATGAACATATCTTTTCTTTTATGTACACTGAGAGCATATGCACCAAAGACAAATTCCTTGTGTCTCCAATCACACTTGGCCAATAAAGAATTCTATTCTATTCTATTCTATTCTATTCTATTCTATTCTATTCTATTCTATTCTATTCTATTCTATTCTATTCTATTCTATTCTCCTCCTCCTCCTCCTCCTCCTCCTTCTCCTCCTCCGATCCAGAAAAATTTGGAAAACAATTGTGTCTGCATTTTAAAGAGTGTCTGTCACTCAAGTCCCTTTGCCATCCAGCAAGTAAAGACCATACAACAATACTGTATAATAATCTATTTCCACGAATGTCCACGAATTCCACACTCTTTGCAACCCATCATTGACGTTGGCTCTTCCATTCTCAAATATTTGCTGAATAGGAATTGATTTTAGGAATAAAATGATGTCGCTGGTTCCTTAAATATCATCACAGGTGAATAATCTAGACTATAACAATTAGTCATCACAACAGAAGAGAGATTAAAGCCATAGGGAAACTATTTCCCTTCCTACCTGAATTCCAGGCCCATCACAAACTTTCTTGGATGTTTTCAATCAGGAGAATTAAGGTGGTCTCATCCAGGACTCTACCTGTCTTGTATCATCCAGTACCATTCCAAATACTTTACCAGAAAGAAGGGCTTCCTTTGTAGCATCTTCGACAGATTAATGGTAGAAGCAGAGAAGAAGACGTTGAAATAAACTTTATCCATTCTGTTCCAGTGGAACTTACATACGAAAACCTTTTTATTTATAGAAATAGTGGACATGTTGAATAGATTCCTGGACATTAATCCACAAACACAACGCAATTCTCTTTTGATGCAGGGAAATAGTGTTTTTTTCCCTAGAAGAGGTCTTGATTGGGAAAAATTATAATCCGTTTAGAGCTTGGTTTTTCTCCTTTTTCCAAAGGCAGGTTCTTTTATCTCCAAAATGGCAATATCCACAAAGAAGAGATTTTAAGAAAGAGCAAGGGAGGCCCAATATATCCAAAAGTATGATAGAGCTTTAGGGAAGAAAAAAGTAAAGAAAGAAAATTGCAATCTGAAACTGCTTTAAATATGAAAGGCATATTTAGTGACCAATTTGAGGAATAGAAAGAGAAACCAATCAAAAACCAGGTATGATGATAAACGTAGGCTCCTAAGCAGGAGTGATGTGTGACGTTTTGTTGTAGATCTAATAAAATCATCGATGAATCTCGGCAGGGCTTCATTCATGATTTACCTGAAAGGCATCAAACCTAAAAATAATGGCTTAAAAAAAAGAGAAGGGTAACCTGTTTGTATTCCTGTCACATTGTTAAGATATCCATTAGAGAAGAGATATTCAAAATGGCTTCCATATGGCCAAGCAGCTCCATTTCCTGGCCATCCAGAAGATCCACAAGAAAATTACCACAGGAGGAGGAGGAGGAGGAGAAAGCTATGTGAGCGGTGTATTCACATCAAGCCCAATCCAGTACGCAAGAAGCTTCAGTATTCTCTTCTCCACTTCTGAAGGCATCTGGTAAGCCTTCAGCAACCAACGTTCCTCAGATGCATCTGGCATTTCCGGAAACCACAGAGAACTGTTTTTCTTACCACATGACTTTGCATTTTATGTCCAACTGTCCTCAGGTGGGGAAGGAGGGAAGTTCTCCCTCTTCGTGGCCCAAACATTTGTCGGTGATGGACAGTTGGTGGCTAGAAAGGGAAAGCTGGGGAATTTTGGGTCGTTATTTGTGCACCCCACAAGCTGAAATAGAATAGAATAAAATAAAATAACAAGAGTTGGAAGGGATCTTGGAGGTCTTCTAGTGCAAACCCCTGTCTAGGCAGGAAACTCTACACCACTTCAGACAAACGGTTATCCAACCTCTTCTTAAAAATCTTCCAGTGTTGGAGCATTCACAACTTCTGGAGGCAAGTTGTTTCACTGATTAATTGTTCTAAATGTCAGGAAATTTCTCCTTAGTTCTAGGTTGCTTTTCTCCTTGATTAGTTTCCACCCATTGCTTCTTGTTCTACCCTCAGGTGCTTTGGAGAATAGCTTGACTCCCTCTTCTTTGTGGCAGCCCTGAGATATTGGAAGACTGCTATCATGTCACCACTAGCCCTTCTTTTCATTAAACTAGACATACCCACTTCCTGCAACCGTTCTTCATATGTTTTAGCCTCCAGTCCCCTAATCATCTTTGTTGCTCTTCTCTGCACTCTTTCTAGAATCTCCACATCTTTTTTACATCGTGGCGACCAAAACTGAATGCAGTATTCCAAGTGTGGCCTTACCAAGGTATTATAAAGTGGTATTAACATGTCACGTGATCTTGATTCTATCCTTCTGTTGATGCAGCCTAGAACTATGTTGGCTTTTTTGGCAACTGCTGCACACGGCTGGCTCATATTTAAGTGGTTGTCCACTAGGACTCCAAGATCCCTCTCACAGTTACTAATATTGAGCGAGGTACCACATATATTGTACCTGTGCATTTGGTTTTTCTTGCCTAAATGTAGAACCTTCCTTTTTTTACCATTGAATTTCATTTTGTTAGATAGCGTCCAATGTTCAAGTCTGTCAAGATCCTTCTGTATTTCAGGTTTCCTTAGATGTCGAAGGAGATTCTCAGTCATCCAGGTCATGGGTGTCCTAAAGGAGCTGAAGAAGCTTCTTGGATGAGAAGCAAAACTTCAAAGAAAAACCAGAAAGTCCAGTTGCCTCTTGAAAAAGCACCTTCGAGATTTCCTTAGAGTTCAACGTTCATTGTTAAAACCAAAACTGGAGAAGATTCGTTAAGCCATCAATGCAAAGTTCTGCTCAGGACAGGAAATTAGAATATTTCCATATTTGTACCATTCTGGAAAGCAAAAGAGAGAAAATTCCACCATTTTTACAATATAGGAATGCCCAAAGAGGATTTTTTTTGCTAATTTACTGATTTCATGGAAGACCAATCAATTCAGCTTGATCTGATTATATTTGCTAATATTTACAACAATTTGATTAAGATGTTATATATTAATATATTAGAATAGAACAGAACAGAACAGAATAGAACAGAACAGAACAGAACAGAACAGGACAGGACAGGACAGAACAGAACAGAACAGAACAGAACAGAACAGAACAGAACAGAACAGAACAGAACAGAATAGAATAGAATAGAATAGAATAGAATAGAACAGAATAGAGTTGGAAGGGACCTTGGAGGTCTTCTAGTCCAGCCCTCTGCTCAAGCAGGAGAACCTACACCATCTCAGACAACCGAATGTCCAGTCTCTTCTTAAAAACCTTCTTAAAATCGGAACACAAAATACAAGCTGGACCGATACGACCTAAAGATGACCCTCACTCTGTAAAAGACCTTGGAGTACTCATCTCAAATGATCTACGTGCCAGGGCTCACTGTAACAGCATTGCTAAAAAAGCATTAAGAGTTGTTAACCTAATCTTGCGTAGCTTCTTCTCTGGTAATATTGAACTGCAAACTAGGGCATACAAAACTTTTGCCAGACCAATTCTTGAATACAGCTCATCAGTCTGGAACCCGCACTGCATATCGGACATTAATACAATCGAATGAGTCCAGAGATATTTCACAAGAAGAGTCCTCCACTTCTCTGCTTGCAACAAAATACCTTATGCCACCAGTGTCAGATTTTGAGGTCGTCTCAAATAAATTGCATTTCAAACAAAGTCTCTGATGAAAAACTCCCATTTATTAAGCACGACATTCTAACTGCGACTCCATTGTAGCCAACACTGACTTCCCGACCCAAAACCCTCCCTTTCCTTCCCTCACTCCTCTGCACTCATTGGCCATCTTCCAAGTCACTCTACCCCTAATCTACTGTTCCAGCTCAAAGGAATTTCCCCCCTCCCATCCCATCTCCTAGGGGATATTATCTCCAGGGAAAATAAGTAGGTGAAAAGTCAAACGTCCCTTTCCAGACGCCTCTGCTTCTCCTTCTTATGTCAGCACTAGAGTAAATGCAGCTTGAAGTGCTGACATCCAGATTTCAGATTTTGGGCTTAGGCAATTTAGAACTTCTCCGTCTTTGGTCTGCCTAAGCATAGTACATAAAATCATGTGCTACCAGCCAATGAATACTTCAGCTTCAACCAAAAGAATACAGGAGCACACAATAGATACAAACTCATGGTAAACTGATCCAAACTAGACTGCAGAAAATACGACTTCAGTAACAGAGTGCTCAATGCCTGGAATGCACTACCTGACTCTGTGGTTTCTTCCCAAACCCCCAAAACTTTAACCTTAGACTGTCTACTGTCGACCTCACCCCATTCCTAAGAGGTCTGTAAGGGGCGTGCATAAGTGCACCAGCGTGCCTACGGTCCCTGTCCTACTGTCCCCTTTTATTCGTGTCCTTTTCATGTATTTATAATTATGTTTACATGCTTGAGAAAATAAATAAATAAAGTAATAAAATATTAATATACTTATTCCTGTTATCTCGTATATGTTTGACAAACGAAATAAATAAAATAAATAAAAATAAAGTACAAATGATAGACCCAGTAGAATTACATCAGTAGCTTCTTGGGCACTGAAGTTCTTGAGTTGGTGTCTTCTTGGCCTATTTCACCATCTGCTGGCAAAATTGGGTTTTTCTGTTGTTTTTTTTCCCAGTCATAATCTGGGTGTCAAAGCATCAAGTGTGATGCTCATAATTTGGGTCACATCCCCCACTGGTGGTACTGAATGATGTTGCATGTGAATCTTAAATTTCCAATTGTCTTTTTTGCAACCCACCGGCTTCTGGAGCAATCCTGAAGATGGCAGCAGAACCAAAGAGATGCCGAAGGCAGCTTAGTTTTCTGTCTTCCTCCTCCAAATAAAACAGAGAATTCGAAAAGGAGGTGTGACTGCCAGTAGAGCTCAGAAATCATCTTAAATGATTTGTGGGCATCAGAAGAGCCTTGGTGGTGCAGCGGACTAAGTGCTGTTATGTAGCACTTAGCTGCCAGCTGCCTGCAATTAGTGCGAGTTCAAATCTCACCAGGCTCAAGGTTGACTCAGCCTTCTATCCTTCCGAGGTAGGTAAATTGAGGACCTGGATTGTGGGGATCCCGGATTCTGAACTACTCAAGATTTCTGTTACCGGTTCTCCGAACTGCTCAAAATTTCCACTACCGGTTCTCCAGAACCTGTCAGAACCTGCTGGATTTCACCCATGATCCATCTTATCTCTCTCTCTCTCATCTGTCTGTCTGTCTGTCTGTCTGTCTGTCTGTCTGTCTGTCTGTCTGTCTGTCTCTATCTATCTATCTATCTATCTATCTATCTATCTATCTATCTATCTATCTATCTATCTCTATCATCTGCCTGCCTGCCTGCCTGCCTGCCTATCATCTCTCTCTCTCTCTCTCTCTCTCTCTCTCTCTCTCTCTCCTCCCTCCCTCCCTCCCTATCTATCATCCATCTATCTATCTATCTATCTATCTATCTATCTATCTATCTATCTATCTATCTCCATCTTTCTCTCCCCTCTTTCTCCCATCTTCTATGATTTATCAACACATCAACCCATCTACCTATGAAACAGCTTCCTCTACATATTGAAATTAAAATATTAAATAATTTGAAAGATGGCAGTACAGGGCATTTTTTTCTTCAATGAAATGATCATAAAACAACAGGATCATGGCACTGTGAAATTTTGAAGTCCCCAGAGACATGTGGGATTTTCCTAAGTGTCTACTTCTGTGAAACCGCATAACTTTTGAAGTTGAACTTTTTGAAGCTGAACATTTGAAGCTCAAACCACAGGAAAACACCAAGCCATTCTCTAAAGAAAGCAGAAGAACCCACGAGTCTTATATTGCATTGTTTCAAGGGATTAGATTTACCGTCAAACTTTTGCTCCACAGCCTTTCCACCCATGGAGAAGACGTGAAGTTAGGTAGAGTGGCTCCTTAGAGATGCTTCTTATGGAATAGGAAGCCGGAAACAGCTATCCTTATTTGCATGCATAACAAAAGACCTCACTTTAAAAAAAAAAACCAACATTACAATTTATTTTATAAATAATAACCAGATTCTTCATTTTCTGAGGCTCCTGCTAAGGTACATTAGTTGGTTCATGGAGATTTGTTTTAGAAGTGGAGCGGGTGGGAGGGAATGCTGAATCATGTTTAAAAATGAATTAATATTGGTGGCAAAATCAGGACTTTTTGTTGACCAAGGTGTTGTGGCCCGCCAGCGGCCAGTGGAGCTGGCAGCAGATTCGGACAGTGAGGAGGTTGGGGAGGAACATGGGCCAGTCCTGGAGTCTGGGGAAGGCTCTGATGAGGGCTCTGAGTCAGAGGCAGAGAGGGGACCTGGGAAACTCAAATTGGGAGAGTGCGACTTTCCTTTTAAACCTGCAGGAATCTGTGAAAGTCTTTACCCTAATTTCTGTCCTCTACATTTTTGCTGATTTTCCTTTCCAGCCATTGATACCATTGGTGCCATACAAGATAGTATTCGCTTTCTTCCTTTTCCTGGAGTTCCAGCGTCAATCTGTCCATTTCAGCACACTCTGTTATCTTTGCAACGATTTTGTCTTTGGATGGGAGTTGGTCTGATTTCCAGTTTTGCGCGAACAGTAGTCTTGCTGCTGTCAAGATATGTATGATGAGATATTTCGTTTCCTTAAGATGTTGTGCCGTTATCATGCCAAATAGAAAAAATTCTGGACTGTTTTCTATTTGAATGTTCGTTATTTCTTCGATAATATTTTTTATATCTTGCCAATAGTGTTGGGCTTTCCTACATTTCCACCAAGTGTGATAATATGTCCCCTTTTTCGATTTACATTTCCAACACAACGCCGAAGTGTTTGGGTGTATTTTGGCAAGTCGGGCTGGTGGTATGTGCCATCTATAAAACATCTTAATGAGGTTCTCCTTGTAAGATGTGGCTCTTGTCATTTTTATGTTCTGCTTCCATAATTTCTCCCAGTCTGCCAATTGAATATTATGTCCTATGTCCCTGGCCCACATTGTCATATTATGTTTAACTGTTTCTTCTATTAATTTGTCTCTCAAAAGGTAGTTATATGTTTTAGTAATCATTTTCTGGTCTGCTCCTAATAAAATTCTGTCCAGTTCGTTCAGATCTTTTGCAATTCCATATTTGATTTTATCCGTATTGTATCTTGAGTGTATTTGAGTGTAGTGCCACCAATCAATATTTATATCGCCATTTTGGAGTTGATGTCTTGGAGTGAGTTCTCCTTCATGATTCAGTAAATCTTGGTATCTCATCATCTTTCCGATTTCAAGGGTATTTGGAAATATCAATGCCTCCATCGGGGACCACCATTTTGGTATTTTAGTATAATAAGTTTTCTTAATTCCCTGCCAAATCTTGAAGAGTGAGGCCCGAATTATGTGTCTTTGGAAGTACATGTGTTGTTTGTCTGGTCCATCCCATAGGAGATGAACCCATACGAAATGTAAATTTGTAGTGAAAAGTTATAACATTGGAATTAGACATTTAATAATTACTCTTTATTAAACTATATAAGCTCAATGACATATATTCTGTTGATGACAAAAGCGTAAATGTAAAATGTTAGGTGGGTTTGTAGGTGGTGGGTTTTTTGTTTGTCTTTGTATTGTATTGTCTTTATATCTGTGTTTATATTTTAATAATAAAAAAAAATTAAAAAAAAAATAAACCTGCAGGAATCTGGGCTCCATCCCATTATGCAAATTCAGCTTGTTCCTCTTTTTATTCCTTCTTTCATCCCTTCTTTCATCTCTCCTTTCAATCAAATCCAGACTGAAAATCAGATTAGAGTGAACCAGAGTTGAGGAAGCTTCTTGGGCCAAAACACCCATCGATCTCAATATTCGGTTGTTTTTATTTTGGTTAAGAATGAATCAACTTTTCTTGAAAAATCCAAACTTGCAGTTCACCAAGGATGAGATGATAACACGGCCAATTCTTAAACTGGGATCTAGAAAGCTTTGAAGAAGAAGGATGATGATGCTTCCGCTATGGGTTGATCTCCTGTCTGAAAGGAGCGCTGTGCAAGCTTATTTTGGAGGAGAACCTCATTTTGTCAGCCCATGAGACTTGTGTTGAGGGAGACAATCCCTTCACAACTCATAGCTTATGGAATTCTCCATGAATGCTGTGCAGAGTTTCAAAGAGGAATTGCTGGAGTCAAACATGACATCAGATCAAGCAGAGAAATGGGCCGAACAACCATTGATCTCAAATGGTATAGGGTCTGCTGCTTGAGCAAAGGGTTGGACTAGAAGATCTCCAAGGTCCCTTCCGACTCAGCTATTCTGTTGTTCTGTTATCAAGGGCAGCCTCTGTCTGCTACTCATAAAGAACAGGCCAGCTTCATTGAAGCTTCTGTCTGAGCGCAAGAGAAAAAGGATGTCGCTTGAAGAATTGAGATCACTGAAAGGACTCTTGAACGCTGTTGCTCTTTCTTCTCTTGGAGGTTTTTGTCTCACTTCCTCCTGTGTTTGTATCACTGTGGAACACACTACTAGGGTAATACCACACAGCACAGTAATAATCACCCTCGTCTTCTGGCTGGATGTCCCTGATGGTCAAATACCATTTATTTTGGCTGCTTCCCTTGGAGGCAGAGAAGCGGCTGAGGTCTCCAGTGCCTGCGCTTGCACTGCTGTAGTAATGATAAAGGAATCTGGGAGGATTTCCTTCTTTCTGTTGATACCAGGATTGATCATAAGATTGTACTTGTCCACTGCTCAGGGAACAAGAGAGTTTGACTGTCTCTCCTCGGGGAGGTGACATGGAGGATTCCTGAATCACTGTAGGCTGGGAACTGGATCCTGGGAAGAGAATAATTGTCTAAGTTTGTGTTCTTGGGGTCATTAATTGGGAAGATTCTTGCATTGGGTGGTCTTTCACTCACCTGTGCACCAGATCCCCAAAAGGACAATGAGAGATAGTCCCAACATGTTGAGACCTTCTTGGGCTTCTGGTGATTGAGCCCATCTGTCAACACAAGTACCTTTTATTGGGGTGCTTCTTCGCTCAACCCTCTTTTTTTCCCCAGGGCTTATTTGCATGGTTTGCTCCTCCTCCTCTGTCTTCTCATTGGTTCATGTGTCTCAGTTGAGGAGCACCTTCATGCAGGTGATGCTTACTTATCTTCTTGCATCAAGGTGTCTCTTAAGAGTTATTAGAGGATTTTGGTTAGCTATTGGTCTAGGAGTGGACTAGCTTGGATCCTGTTTTCTCCACCTGGCATGGAAGCAAGGTGGGTGGTTTGGGCCAGTCACTCCTCTCGACTCTTCCTTGGGATCTCAAAATACATCCTGGAAGTAGCCAATGGCTGAATGGTCCCCCTCTCCTCAGTTAATTTAGGGTCAGCTCTATTCAGCCTATCTGTTGTTCCATCTATATTTGGGACGGTGGGATAAAATGCTGTTGATGTTCCTGCTATCCGGTTCGAAGAGTGATGTTAGGAAACTCAAGTGTCAGGTAGCTGCCTCTAGCTACATCCAGCCTCTTAATCAGAAGAAACTGTTGTTCCTCTTACACAGAAACTCACAGATCTGGAAGGAATCGGTTTTCTTTAGATGCCATCAGAAATGACCAAAGTAGATGTTTGTGGATTGCTTTATCTTCACCACATTGGAGTGTGTGTTTGCATGGAGAAATTTCAGTGCTCTGGTTTAAGAACTCGGGCTTCACTGGAGAGTGGTGATCCTTCTGGGTTCCAGTAATCTTAGATCAGGGTTAATTCTTAAAAGATTTTTAAGCATCTGTCAGTGCAAGAGCTCCTCCCGATGATCATCGAGAGGACAAGGTCAGCTAATTTTTCTCTTTCTGGACTGAATCATCTTTTCAAAGGACTAAATACTTGACTATTTCATTAAAAGTCGATGTTCTCTCATTCCTATGTAGGCAGCACCAGGGGTGAAATGCTCCCGATTCGGATCACACCGCCCGATCTGGTAGCGATGGAGGCGGGTGGTTCGGAGAACTGGTAGCAAAAATCCCTGCCCCCCCCCCATTGCCCAGCTGAGCCACGCAATCATCAGAGGCTTTTTTTTTTAATTTTTAAAAGCATTTTTTCTACAACCTCTTTGGCTGAAAAAATGCTTTTAAAGTAAAAAAAAAAAAAAGCCTCTGATGATCGCGCGGCTCAGCTGGGATCATCAGAGGCTTTTAAAAGCATTTTTTTCTACAACCTCTTCGGCTGAAGATGTTGTAGAAAAAATGGTTTTAAAAGGAAAAAAAGCCTCTGCCAATCAGTCAAGTCAGCTGGGATTGTCAGAGGCTTTAAAAGCATTTTTTAAACAACCTCTTCAGCTGAAGATGTTGTAGAAAAAATGGTTTTAAAAGTAAAAAAAAAAAAAAAGTTGGCCACGCCCACTCAGTCATATTAACCCCCACAAAAACCAAGCCACGCCCACAGAACCGGTAGTAACAGATTTTACATTTCACCACTGGGCAGCACACAATGATTTGGGGAACAAAGTGGACGTCTTTTGGGATGATGTTCCAATGAAGTTTCAAATCTTGGAGTTTTCTCTTCGAACACTTTTTTTTTGTGTTCATGATCCTTAAAACATCTTTTAGAACTTCCTTTATGGTTTTTCTCACAGACTTATGACTCTGCGACTGCTGCTCCTCCTTGTAGTAAAGGTTTTTGTCTCAGTTCCTCATAGGTTTGTATCACTGTGGAACACATTACTAGGGTAATACCACACAGCACAGTGATAATCAGCCTCGTCTCCTGGCTGGATGTCCCTGATGGTCAAATACCATTTATTTTGGCTGCTTTCCTTGGAGGCAGAGAAGCGGCTGAAGTCTCCAGAGCCTGCACTTGGACTGCTGTAGTAATACAAAACCAATCTAGGAGAACCGCCTTCTTTTTGTTGATACCAGAATTGGGAATAAGATTGTACTTGTCCACTGCTCAAGGAACAAGAGAGTTTGACCGTCTGTCCTAGGGAAGGTGACATGGAGGATTCCTGAATCACTGTAGGATGGGAACTGGATCCTGGGAAGAGAATAATTGTCTAAGTTTATGTTCTTGGGGTCATTACTAGGAGAAGATCCTTGACCTGGTGGTCCTTCACTCACCTGTGCACCAGATCCCCAAAAGGACAATGAGAGATGCTCCCAACATGTTGAGACCTTTTTGGGCTTCTGGTGATTGAGCCCCTGTTAACTCAAGTACCTTTTATTGGGGGGCTTCTTCGATCAACCCTCTTTATTTCCCCAGGGCTTATTTGCATGGTTTGCTCCTCCTCCTCCTTTCCTGACTTCTCATTGGTTCATGTGTCTCAGTAGAGGGGCACCTTCATGCAGGTGATGCTTACTTATTTTCTTGCATCAAGGTGTCTCCTGAGAGTTTGTAGAGGATTTTGGTTAGCTATTGGTCTAGGAGTGGACTAGCTTGGATCCTGTTTTCTCCACCTGGCATGGAAGCAAGATGTGTGGTTTCGGCCAGTCACTCCTCTCAACTCTTCCTTGGGATCTCAAAATACATCCTGGAAGTAGCCAATGGCCAAATGGTCTCCCTCTCCTCAATTTATTCAGGGTTGGCTCTATTCAGCCTATCTGTTATTTCATCTATTTGTCACAAGGATGGTGGGACAAAATGCTGTTGACATTCCTGCTGTCTGATTCGCAAAGTGATGTTAGGAGAGGAGGAGAGGAGGGGAGGGGAGAGGAGAATAGGAGAGAGGGGAGGGGAGAGGAGAGGAGAGGAGAGGAGCTTTCTCAAGACATATTGAAATCAGGCAGCAATCTTTCTCCCAATGTTGTTTCTTGAATGAGTGATTTGCAAAATTCGACAAAATCTTTTCTCAAGAACTGCTAACATTCTCCAAGCTGTTACATCTCCCCTTTTTATCCAGCAAGTTCTCAGGAGAGATAGAAAAGTAATTAGAAAAAAAACAGCTAACAAAGAGAGAGTCTAATATATCAGAAAACAGCAGTTCCTTTTCAAAAAAATAGCTGATGTGGCTTTTTTTTTTTTTTTTTTTTCAATTTGGTTTCAGTTCCTCTCAGGTGAGCTAAAGGGCAGGAGCTCCTCCAGATGGTCACAGAGATGATCACTGTTCTAGTGATCTAGATCTATTGATCTACCCATATCAGGCATTGACCTTTCCCCAAAATGTTTGAAGTCTTGGAGTTTTCTCTTCGAACACTTTGTTTTGTGTTCATGATCCTTAAAACATCTTTTAGAACTTCCTTTATGGTTTTTCTCACAGACTTATGACTCTGCGACTGCTGCTCCTCCTTGTAGTAAAGGTTTTTGTCTCAGTTCCTCATAGGTTTGTATCACTGTGGAACGCATTACTAGCACCATACCATATACCACAGTAATAATTAGCCTCGTCTCCTGGCTGGATGTCCCTGATGGTCAAATACCATTTATTTTGGCTGCTTTCCTTGGAGGCAGAGAAGCGGCTGAGGTCTCCAGTGCCTGCGCTTGCACTGCTGTAGTAACCATAAAGGAATCTTGGAGAACCTCCTTCTTTTTGTTGATACCAGGATTGTTCATAAGATGTTACTGATCCACTGCTCAGGGAACAAGAGAGTTTGACCGTCTGTCCTGGGGCAGGTGACATGGAGGATTCCTGAATCACTGTAGGCTGGGAACTGGATCCTGGAGAAAGAAAAATGCTCTAGATTTGTTTCTTGGACTCATTGTTACAGATTATTACAGATTAACAGAGCTGGAAGGGACCTTGTAGGTCATCTAGTCCAACTCCCTGCCCAAGTAGGGGACTCTACACCATTTCTGGCAGATGGCAGACCAGTCTCTTCTTGAAAGCTTCCAGTGATGAAGCTCCCACAATTTCCGAAGGCAACTTCTGTTCCATGGGTTGATTGTTCTCATTGTCAGAAAATTTCTCCTTATTTCTAGGCTGAATCTCTCCTTGATTCATTAATTTCATTAATAGGGGAATGTTTTTTGTACTGGGTGGTCCGTCACTCACCTGTGCACCAGATCCCCAGAAGGACAATGAGAGATGCTCCCAACATTTTGAGAAGTTCTCAGGCTGATGTGAATTCAGCCTCTGCTTCAATGTAAGTGCCTTTTATTGGGGGCTTCTTAGATCAACCCCTTTTTTTCGAGGAGCCATTTGCATTCTGTGCTCTTCCTCTTGCTTTCCTGACTTCTGATTGGTTCATGACTCCCAACATAGGGGAACTTTTATGCAGGTGATGCTTATTTATTTCCTTGCATCAGCTTGTCTCCATGGAGATCAAATGCGGTGGTTGTTCAGATATTGTTCTACGAGTAGACCAATATGGAACCTGCTTCCTTCACCCAGAATGGAAGAAAGGTTGGGGCATTCACTACCCTCAACATTTCCTTGGGATGTCTAAAAACATCCAGGAAGAAGATAATGGCCAAATGGTCTCCCTCTCCTCAGTTTATTCAGGATCAACTCTATTCAGCCTATCTGTTGTTTCATCTATTTGTCCCAAGGACGGTGGGACAAAATGCTGTTGACATTCCTGCTGTCTGATTCGCAAAGTGATGTTAGGAGAGGAGGAGAGGAGGGGAGGGGAGAGGAGAATAGGAGAGAGGGGAGGGGAGAGGAGAGGAGAGGAGAGGAGCTTTCTCAAGACATATTGAAATCAGGCAGCAATCTTTCTCCCAATGTTGTTTCTTGAATGAGTGATTTGCAAAATTTGACAAAATCTTTCCTCAAGAACTGCTAACATTCTCCAAGCTGTTACATCTCCCCTTTTTATCCAGCAAGTTCTCAGGAGAGATAGAAAAGTAATTAGAAAAAAAAAAACAGCTAACAAAGAGAGAGTCTAATATATCAGAAAACAGCTTTTCCTTTTCAAAAAAATAGCTGATGTGGCTTTTTTTTTTTTTTTTTTTTGCAATTTGGTTTCAGTTCCTCTCAGGTGAGGTTCAGGGCAGGAGCTCCTCCAGATGGTCACAGAGATGATCACTGTTCTAGTGATCTAGATCTATTGATTTACCCATATCAGGCATTGACCTTTCCCCAAAATGTTTGAAGTCTTGGAGTTTTCTCTTCGAACACTTTGTTTTGTGTTCATGATCCTTAAAACATCTTTTAGAACTTCCTTTATGGTTTTTCTCACAGACTTATGACTCTGCGACTGCTGCTCCTCCTTGTAGTAAAGGTTTTTGTCTCAGTTCCTCATAGGTTTGTATCACTGTGGAACGCATTACTAGCACCATACCATATACCACAGTAATAATTAGCCTCGTCTCCTGGCTGGATGTCCCTGATGGTCAAATACCATTTATTTTGGCTGCTTTCCTTGGAGGCAGAGAAGCGGCTGAGGTCTCCAGTGCCTGCGCTTGCACTGCTGTAGTAACCATAAAGGAATCTTGGAGAACCTCCTTCTTTTTGTTGATACCAGGATTGGTAATAAGATGTTACTGATCCACTGCTCAGGGAACAAGAGAGTTTGACCGTCTGTCCTGGGGCAGGTGACATGGAGGATTCCTGAATCACTGTAGGCTGGGAACTGGATCCTGGAGAAAGAAAAATGCTCTAGATTTGTTTCTTGGACTCATTGTTACAGATTATTACAGATTAACAGAGCTGGAAGGGACCTTGTAGGTCATCTAGTCCAACTCCCTGCCCAAGTAGGGGACTCTACACCATTTCTGGCAGATGGCAGTTCAGTCCCTTCTTGAAAGCTTCCAGTGATGAAGCTCCCACAATTTCTGAAGGCAACTTCTGTTCCATGGATTGATTGTTCTCATTGTCAGAAAATTTCTCCTTATTTCTAGGCTGAATCTCTCCTTGATTCATTAATTTCATTAATAGGGGAAAGTTTTTTTGTATTCGGTAGTCCTTCACTCACCTGTGCACCAGATCCCCAGAAGGACAATGAGAGATGCTCCCAACATTTTGAGAAGTTCTCAGGCTGATATAAATTCAGCCTCTGCTTCAATGTAAGTGCCTTTTATTGGGGGCTTCTTAGATCAACCCCTTTTTTTCGAGGAGCCATTTGCATTCTGTGCCACAAGGGTCGGTCCTCTCGCCTCTCCTGTTCAACATTTATGTGAAGCCGCTGGGTGAGATCATCCGTGGTTTCGGGGTGAAGTGTCATCTGTACGCTGACGATACTCAGCTGTACATCTCCACCCCAGACCACCCCAACGATGCCCTTGATGTGATGTCCCGCTGCCTGGAGGCCGTGCGGGCCTGGATGGGGAGGAACAGGCTCAGACTCAACCCCTCCAAGACCGAGTGGCTGTGGCTTCCGGCGCCCCGATATGGTCAGCAGGTGCCATCGCTGACTATTGGGGGTGAATCTTTGCCCCCCACAGAGAGGGCTCGCAATCTGGGTGTCCTCCTGGATGCACGGCTGTCTTTAGAAGAGCATATGACGGCCGTGGCCAGGGGGGCCTTTTATCAGGTTCGCCTGATTCGCCAGTTGCAGCCCTTTCTGGATCGGGACGCCTTGCGCACGGTCACTCACGCCCTTGTCACCTCCCGGTTGGACTATTGTAATGCTCTCTACATGGGGCTCCCCTTGAAGAGCACTCGGAGGCTCCAACTGGTCCAGAATGCGGCCGCGCGGGTGGTTATGGGTGCAACCCGTTGTGCCCATGTGACACCCCTCCTGCGCGAGCTGCACTGGCTCCCAGTGGTCTTCCGGGTGCGATTCAAGGTGTTGGTTACCACCTTTAAAGCGCTCCATGGCATAGGACCCGGGTACCTTCGAGACCGACTTCTGCCACCAATAGCCTCCCACCGACCAGTTCGCTCCCACAGAGAGGGTCTCCTCCGGGTGCCATCAGCCAAGTTATGTCGGCTGGCGACACCCAGGGGGAGGGCCTTCTCTGTGGGAGCTCCAGCCCTGTGGAATGAATTGCCCCCCGAAATACGAAAGATTTCCGACCTCCGGGTGTTTCGCTGCGCTCTGAAGACCCTGTTGTTCCGCCAGGCAGGGCTATTAATATAATGTTTTAAATTGGGGTATTTTAAATTTCTGGGATTTTAATTGGAGCCTAATTATTTAATGATTTTAAATTTTAATTGTTGTCGTGTTTTTTGTGTTTTTAAATAGGCTGTACACCGCCCTGAGTCCTTCGGGAGAAGGGCGGTATAGAAATAAAATTATTATTATTATTATTATTATTCCTCTTGCTTTCCTGACTTCTGATTGGTTCATGTCTCCCAGCATAGGATAACTTTCATGCAGGTGATGCTTATTTATTTCCTTGCATCAGCTTATCTCCATGGAGATAGAATGTGGTGGTTGTTCAGATTTTGGTCTACGAAGTAGACCAATATGGAACCACCTTCCTTCACCCATAATGGAAGCAAGATTGGGGCATTCACTACCCTCAACATTTCCTTGGGATGTCTAAAAACATCCAGGAAGAAGATAATGGCTAAAAGATCTCCCTCTACTCAGTTTATTCAGGGTTAGCCATATTTAGCCTTGATGTGGCTTCAGCTACTGTATTTGTAGAATTTATGTCCTGAGGAGGGTGGGACAAATTGCCAACTCGCAAAGCATTTCTAGTCTGCTCTCGCTGTGGTTTCTACAGCTCGTGAAAGTGCCTCATTGGAGAATTGATCTATGACACAGCCTGGGGGGTGGAAACAGGATCATAGTTAGCTGTTAATTACGTGCAGCAGAGTTGACTACATTTGGGAAGGTGCCAATATGTTGCTCCTAATAAATAACTGGATTTTTTTTGAAATTTAGCTCGGGGCTCATGAGTTAATTAGGGCATTCATCAGAGCCCTGACAGCTAGTCAAATACTAGACAAATACTGTTGCCAGTCTCCCTGTCCAGTCCTAAGAGTGATGTTAGGAAGCCTTGGTCTTCAACGGTGGAGCTGCTAGATGTCATGCAGTTCCCTAAGCTGTTATCTCTCCCCTTTGTCTAGACATTTTTAGGAAAGACATAATGGAAGAATTAGGCGAAATGGCTAACAAAGATGTGTCAGAAAACAGCAGTCTCTTTTAAAGGGGTCTACAGACTTCCAATTTTGAGTCAGGGCATTCTGCATACTTATAATGTCCAATCAAATCCAGAATATGGTTGAAAATCAGATAAGAACGAAGGAAAAGTCATTTTTTTCATTTATTGAAAGGAAATGGTTGCAGTATGTAGAGCTGAAATTAATAACTCCAACTGAGTTTTAATAGTTGGTGTTGCTTTGTGCATTTCGGTCTCATTTCCTCTAAAGTTGGTTATGGTAGGAGCTCCTCCAGCTGGTCATAGAAAAGAGATACCAGCTAATTTTCTACTAAACTATTAGTTCTAGATCTACTGATCTACCAAATATCACAAATAGTGTTGTCTCTTGAACAGATGATTTGAAAACCTCAAGAAAAACTTTCCTCAAGCACTGGTGACATCCTCTAAGTTGGTTACCTCTCCAATTTGTCCAACAACTTTTAGGAATAGAAGAATTAGATGAAATTAAAAAGAAGAGATTCCCATGTATCTGAAACCATCAGTCCCATTTCAAAGAGTCCACAAAATCACCAAGGTGTAATGTGGGTCGTCTTCCTATTTTTGACATGTCCTCAGATCCAAAATAAGTTTGAAATTCAGGAAACAGTGAACAAAATGTAAACAGGACTTGGAAAGATTTCCAGGGACTTGTTCAGTTATTGTCCAGAGTGAGGTCATCCTATTTTGAGCAAGGGTCTTCAAGGCAACAGAATCTCATTTCATTAACTCAGAAGAGATCAGAAAGCAGAAGCCTGGTGCTCATTCAGGAGGTGTTATCCATGATTTAGTGGAAGTCATTGTGTCATATATGGTAGTGGTGCAGTGGCCTAGAGGTGGAGCTCTCACCTCACAATCAGGAGTCTGTGAGTTCGATCCTAGGTAGTGTCAAATATTTCTCTCTCTGGGCACATTGAGAATATGTTTGCTGAATATAACTCCGCATTGGCGACAGGAAGGGCATCTGGCCAGTAAACATTCAGCTCCATTCAGTTGCCCAGAGTCCACCCTGCAAGCGGTTACAGGGTTGTTAAGAGGAGAAGATGATGATTACATCATATATGATCGTGAAATAGCTCGCCTTCCTTAGGTGTTGCTTGAATAACTGAAATCACTAAAAAGGACCCTTGAACACAGCTGCTCCCTCTTGCATTGTGAGATTTTTTTGTCTCAGTTCCTCTTGGGTTTCTATCACTGTGGAACATATTTTCAGACATATCCCACACAGCACAGTGGTAGTCAGCCTCATCTTCTGGTTGGACATTGCTGATGGTCAAATGCCATCTATTTTGGTTGTTTTCCCTGGAGGCAGAGAAGCGGCTGAGGTCTCCAGAACTGGCAGTTGGACTGCTGGAGTAAGCATAAAGGGAGAAAAGGGATGTGGCTTGAAGAATTGAGATCACTGAAAGGACTCTTGAACGCTGTTGCTCTTTCTTCTCTTGGAGGTTTTTGTCTCAGTTCCTCCTGGGTTTGTATCACTGTGGAACGCACTACTAGCACCATACCACACAGCACAGTGATAATCAGCCTCGTCTCCTGGCTGGAGGTCCCTGATGGTCAAATACCATTTATTTTGGCTGCTTTCCTTGGAGGCAGAGAAGCGGCTGAGGTCTCCAGCGCCTGCGCTTGCACTGCTGTAGTAACGATATAGGAATATTGGAGAACCTCCTTCTTTTTGTTGAAACCAGGATTGGTGATAAGATGTTACTTGTCCACTGCTCAGGGAACAAGAGAGTTTGACCGTCTTTCCTGGGGCAGGTGACATGGAGGATTCCTGAATCACTGTAGGCTGGGAACTGCATCCTGGGAAGAGAATAATTGTCTAAATTTGTGTTCTTGGGGTCATTAATTGGGAAGGTTCTTGCATTGGATGGTCCTTCACTCACCTGTGCACCAGATCCCCAAAAGGACAATGAGAGATAGTTCCAACATGTTGAAACTTACTTGGGCTTCTGGTGATTGAGCCCCTCTGTTAACGCAAGTACCTTTTATTGGGGGGCTTCTTCGATCAACCCTCTTTATTTCCCCCAGGGCTTATTTGCATGGTTTGCTCCTCCTCCTCCTTTCCTGACTTCTCATTGGTTCACGTGTCTCAGTAGAGGGGCACCTTCATGCAGGTGATGCTTACATATTTTCTTGCATCAAGGTGTCTCCTGAGAGTTTGTAGAGGATTTTGGTTAGTTATTGGTCTAGGAGAGGACTAGCTTGGATCCTGTTTTCATGGAAGCAAGATGGGTGGTTTGGGCCAGTCACTCCTCTCAACTCTTCCTTGGGATCTCAAAATACATCCTGGAAGTAGCCAATGGCCAAATGGTCTCCCTCTCCTCAGTTTATTCAGGGTCAACTCTATTCATCCTATCTGTTGTTTCATCTATTTGTCCCCAAGGACCGTGGGATAAAATGCTGTTGACATTCCTGCTGTCCGGTTCTAAGAGTGATGTTAGGAAACTTAAGTGTCAGGTAGCTGCCTCTTGTCACTTCCAGCCTCTTGATCAGAAGAAACTCTCTTACACAGAGACTCACAGATCTGGAAGGAATCGGTTTTCTTTAGATGCCATCAGAATTGACCAAAGTAGATTTTGTGGATTGCTTTATCTCCACCACATTGGAGTGTGTGTTTGCATGTAGAGATGTGTGTGTGTGTGTGAGAGAGAGAAAGAGATAGGGAGGGAGAGAGAGACAGACAGACAGAGACATACATACATAGAGATGTATGTTCTCAGGAGAGATAGAAAAGAAATTAGAAAAAAAAACAGCTAACAAAGAGAGAGTCTAATATATCAGAAAACAGCAGTTCCTTTTCAAGAAACTAGCTGATGTGGCTTTATTTTTTTTTTTGTAATTTGGTTTCAGTTCCTCTCAGGTGAGGTTCAGGGCAGGAGCTCCTCCAGATGGTCACAGAGAGGAGCCATCAGCTAATTTCCTTCTGTTCTAGTGATCTAGATCTATTGATCTACCCATATCAGGCACTGACCTTTCCCCAATGCTGTTTCTCGGATGAGAAATTTGCAAAAACGTTCTTTAATCAGTTACATCTCTCCTTTCTCCTTTCTTTTTTTTGAGGGGGAAGGTAGAAAAAGAAGAAGATACAGTCAATAACAGGAGATTCTACAATGGCAGAAAATAGCAGTCCCTTTTAAAGGATCTATGAAGCTTCCAATGTTGAATCAGGGAATTCTACATACTAATAATATCCAATCAGATCCAGAACATAGTTGAAAATGAAATAAATAGCGAAGAAAAAGTAAACAGAACTCAAGGAACACCTTCCATTCTTGAAAGGAAAGGGTTGCAACAGGCAGAAGTTGCAACCCTTTCTGTTCTGTCTCCGTACCACGCACACACCCAGCCAGCCAGCCGAGGGTTAAATAAACTCTTCAAACACTCAACGTCAGTGATAAGGAACTTGGCAGCAACTCCGTGTCTGCCTGCCAAGAGCTTTTACTCCGATAACACAGACAAAAATACACACAGTTTGAATAGTCCAGTTTGTAATTAAATCCACAGCAAATAGGTGCTGTGTCCGAAGGTGCAAAGTGCCTCTCCAGAGATTAGCTTTGTCCGTCACAGAGTCCGAATGGCCACCACACTCCCTTTTATAGCCTGTGGGGTGTGGTCCAGTGACTCAGCTAATCTCTGGCATGCCTTCCCCTCTGCTGCGCACGCTTCTCCCTGCGCCTCTGGCGAGGGTCCAGCCAGCACTTATTTTCCTCGTCGCTGTCCACCTGTGGCTGCGGGGACGTGCTTGGCTCTGAGCCTATCGTTTGGCCTTCGGTGTCCTCCGGAGGCATTGCCAGAGAGGAGGGTCCTGGAGAGGGAGGCCTTGCCAACTCCTCCCCCTCACTCTCAGAGTCTGCATCTGTCGATAGCCCAGGCTCAGGTAACGGAGTCACAACACCTTTCCAGAACCGCGGCAACTTTTAGAGTCAGTTTTCAACAGTCTGGGTCAATATGATATATCCAAATAAATTGTTCTTTGAGGAATTGACTTGCCCCGGAGTTCTGTTTGCTATGGGTGTTATTCAGTGGTGGGATTCAAGTAATTTAACCACCGGTTCTCTGCCCTAATAATTTCTTCCAACAACCAGTTTGCCAAACTGCTCAGAAAGTTAACAACCGGTTCTCCCGAAGTGGTGGGAACTGGCTGAATCCCACCACTGCGTGTATTACTTGGAACCTTGACAGATGGTGTGACACTGGGCTACTCAGAAGAGAGGCCTTCTGAAGACCTTCCTATTCCATCTTAGGCCATGTCTGATCCCCGCTTCGCTTGTTCAGGCCCATCCATTTGTAATCATGTTGATAGATGGGTGTACCGGCTCAATTGGACTCGGTTGCAGGGTGGGAAAATAGTGTCCATAATTTCAGTGTTCTGATTTAAGAATTTGGGCTTCACTGGAGAGTGGTGATCCTTCTGGATTCCAGTAATCTTAGATCAGGGTTAATTGTTAAAAGATTTTTAAGCATCTGTCAGTGCAAGAGCTCCTCCCGGTGATCATAGAGAGGAGAAGATCAGTTAATTTTCCGCTTTCTGGACTGAATCATCTTTTCAGAGGACTAAATATTTGACTATTTCATTAAAAGTCAATGTTCTCTCATTCCTATGTAGGCAGCACCCAATGGTTTGGGGAACAAAGTAGACGTCTTTTGGGACAATGTTCAAATGAAGTTTGAAGTCTTGGAGTTTTCTCTTCGAACACTTTTTTTTGTGTTCATGATCCTTAAAACATCTTTTAGAACTTCCTTTATGGTTTTTCTCACAGGCTTATGACTCTGCGACTGCTGCTCCTCCTTGTAGTAAAGGTTTTTGTCTCAGTTCCTCATAGGTTTGTATCACTGTGGAACGCACTACTAGCACCATACCACACAGCACAGTAATAATTAGCCTCGTCTCCTGGCTGGATGTCCCTGATGGTCAAATACCATTTATTTTGGCTGCTTTCCTTGGAGGCAGAGAAGCGGCTGAGGTCTCCAGTGCCTGCGCTTGCACTGCTGTAGTAACCATAAAGGAATTTTGGAGAACCTCCTTCTTTTTGTTGATACCAGGATTGGGGATAAGATGTTACTGATCCACTGCTCAGGGAACAAGAGAGTTTGACCGTCTGTCCTGGGGCAGGTGACATGGAGGATTCCTGAATCACTGTAGGCTGGGAACTGGATCCTGGAGAAAGAAAAATGCTCTAGATTTGTTTCTTGGACTCATTGTTACAGATTATTACTGATTAACAAAGCTGGAAGGGACCTTGTAGGTGATCTAGTCCAACTCCCCACCCAAGTAGGGGACCCTACACCATTTCTGGCAGATGGCGGTTCTGTCTCTTCTTGAAAGCTTCCAGTGATGAAGCTCCCACAATTTCCGAAGGCAACTTCTGTTCCATGGGTTGATTGTTCTCATTGTCAGAAAATTTCTCCTTATTTCTAGGCTGAATCTCTCCTTGATTCATTAATTTCATTAATAGGGGAAGGTTTTTTGTACTGGGTGGTCCTTCACTCACCTGTGCACCAGATCCCCAGAAGGAGAATGAGAGATGCTCCCAACATTTTGAGAAGTTCTCAGGCTGATATAAATTCAGCCTCTGCTTCAATGTAAGTGCCTTTTATTGGGGGCTTCTTAGATCAACCCCTTTTTTTCGAGGAGCCATTTGCATTCTGTGCTCTTCCTCTTGCTTTCCTGACTTCTGATTGGTTCATGTCTCCCAACATAGGAGAACTTTCATGCAGGTGATGCTTACTTATTTCCTTGCATCAGCTTGTCTCCATGGAGATAGAATGCGGTGGTTGTTCAGATATTGGTCTACGAGTAGACCAATATGGAACCACCTTCCTCCACCCAGAATGGAAGCAAGGTTGGGGTATTCACTATCCTCAACACTTCCTTGGGATGTCTAAAAACATCCAGGAAGAAGATAATGGCTAAAAGATCTCCCTCTACTCAGTTTATTCAGGGTTAGCCATATTTAGCCTTGATGTGGCTTCAGCTACTGTATTTGTAGAATTTATGTCCTGAGGAGGGTGGGACATATTGCCAACTCGCAAAGCATTTCTAGTCTGCTCTCGCTGTGGTTTCTACAGCTCGTGAAAGTGCCTCATTGGAGAATTGATCTATGACACAGCCTGGGGGGGGGGGGAACAGGGTCATAGTTAGCTGTTAATTACGTGCAGCAGAGTTGACTACATTTGGGAAGGTGCCAATATGTTGCTCCTAATAAATAACTGGATTTTTTTTGAAATTTAGCTCGGGGCTCATGAGTTAATTAGGTCATTCATCAGAGCCCTGACAGCTAGTCAAATACTAGACAAATACTGTTGCCAGTCTCCCTGTCCAGTCCTAAGAGTGATGTTAGGAAGCCTCAGTCTTCAAAGGTGGAGCTGCTAGATGTCATGCAGGTCCCTAAGCTGTTATCTCTCCCCTTTGTCTAGACGTTTTTAGGAAAGACATAATGGAAGAATTAGGCGAAATGGCTAACAAAGATGTGTCAGAAAACAGCAGTCTCTTTTAAAGGGGTCTACAGACTTGCAATTTTGAGTCAGGGCATTCTGCATACTTATAATGTCCAATCAAATCCAGAATATGGTTGAAAATCAGATAAGAATGAAGGAAAAGTCATTCTTTTCAGTTATTGAAAGGAAATGGTTGCAGTTTGTAGAGCTGAAATTAATAACTCCAACTGAGTTTTAATAGTTGTTGTTGCTTTGTGCATTTTGGTCTCATTTCCTCTAAAGTTGGTTATGGTAGGAGCTCCTCCAGCTGGTCATAGAAAAGAGATACCAGCTAATTTTCTACTAAACTATTAGTTCTAGATCTACTGATCTACCAAATATCACAAATAGTGTTGTCTCTTGAACAGATGATTTTAAAACCTCAATAAAAACTTTCCTCAAGCACTGGTGACATCCTCTAAGTTGGTTACCTCTCCAATTTGTCCAACAACTTTTAGGAAAAGTAGAATTAGCTGAAATTAAAAAGAAGAGATTCCCATGTATCTGAAACCATCAGCCCCATTTCAAAGAGTCCACAAAATCACCAAGGTGTAATGTGGGTCGTCTCCCTATTGTTGACATGTCCTCAGATCCAAAATAAGTTTGAAATTCAGGAAACAGTGAATAAAAAGTAAACAGGACTTGGAAAGATTTCCAGGGTTCAGTTATTGTCCAGAGTGAGGTCATCCTATTTTGAGCAAGGGTCTTCAAGGAAACAGAATCTCATTTCATTAACTCAGAAGAGATCAGAAAGCAGAAGCCTGGTGCTCATTCAGGAGGGGTTATCCATGATTTAGTGGAAGTCATTGTGTCATATATGGTAGTGGTGCAGTGGCCTAGAGGTGGAGCTCTCACCTCACAATCAGGAGGCTGTGAGTTCGATCCTAGGTAGTGGCAAATATTTCTCTCTCTGGGCATATTGAGAATATGTCTGCTGAATATAACTCTGCATTGGCGACAGGAAGGGCAACTGGGAAGTAGACATTCAGCTCCATTCAGTTGCCCAGAGTCCACCCTGCAAGGGATTTCAGGGTTGTTAAAAGAAGAAGAAGATGATTACATCATATATGATCGTGAAATAGCTCGCCTTCCTTGGGTGTTGCTTGAAGAACTGAAATCACTAAAAAGGACCCTTGAACACAGCTGCTCCCTCTTGCATTGTGAGATTTTTTTGTCTCAGTTCCTCTTGGGTTTCTATCACTGTGGAACATATTTTCAGACATATCCCACACAGCACAGTGGTAGTCAGCCTCATCTTCTGGTTGGACATTGCTGATGGTCAAATGCCATCTATTTTGGTTGTTTTCCCTGGAGGCAGAGAAGCGGCTGAGGTCTCCAGAACAGGCAGTTGTATTGCTGGAGTAAGCATAAAGGGAGAAAAGGGATGTGGCTTGAAGAATTGAGATCACTGAAAGGACTCTTGAACGCTGTTGCTCTTTCTTCTCTTGGAGGTTTTTGTCTCAGTTCCTCATAGGTTTGTATCACTGTGGAACGCATTACTAGCACCATACCATATACCACAGTAATAATTAGCCTCGTCTCCTGGCTGGATGTCCCTGATGGTCAAATACCATTTATTTTGGCTGCTTTCCTTGGAGGCAGAGAAGCGGCTGAGGTCTCCAGTGCCTGCGGTTGCACTGCTGTCGTAATGATATAGGAATTTTGGAGAACCTCCTTCTTTTTGTTGATACCAGGATTGTTCATAAGATGTTACTTGTCCACTGCTCAGGGAACAAGAAAGTTTGACCGTCTGTCCTGGGGCAGGTGACATGGAGGATTCCTGAATCACTGTAGGCTGGGAACTGGATCCTGGGAAGAGAATAATTGTCTAAATTTGTGTTCTTGGGGTCATTAATTGGGAAGGTTCATGCATTGGATGGTCCTTCACTCACCTGTGCACCAGATCCCCAAAAGGACAATGAGAGATAGTCCCAACATGTTGAGACCTTCTTGGGCTTCTGGTGATTGAGCCCCTCTGTTAACGCAAGTACCTTTTATTGGGGTGCTTCTTCGATCAACCCTCTTTTTTCCCCCCGAGCTTATTTGCATGGTTTGCTCCTCCTCCTCGTTTCCTGACTTCTCATTGGTTCACGTGTCTTAGTAGAGGGGCACCTTCATGCAGGTGATGCTTACATATTTTCTTGCATCAAGGTGTCTCCTGAGAGTTTGTAGAGGATTTTGGTTAGTTATTGGTCTAGGAGAGGACTAGCTTGGATCCTGTTTTCATGGAAGCAAGATGGGTGGTTTGGGCCAGTCACTCCTCTCAACTCTTCCTTGGGATCTCAAAATACATCCTGGAAGTAGCCAATGGCCAAATGGTCTCCCTCTCCTCAGTTTATTCAGGGACAACTCTATTCATCCTATCTGTTGTTTCATCTATTTGTCCCCAAGGACCGTGGGATAAAATGCTGTTGACATTCCTGCTGTCCGGTTCTAAGAGTGATGTTAGGAAACTTAAGTGTCAGGTAGCTGCCTCTAGTCACTTCCAGCCTCTTGATCAGAAGAAACTCTCTTACACAGAGACTCACAGATCTGGAAGGAATCGGTTTTCTTTAGATGCCATCAGAATTGACCAAAGTAGATTTTGTGGATTGCTTTTTCTCCACCACATTGGAGTGTGTGTTTGCATGTAGAGATGTGTGTGTGTGTGTGAGAGAGAAAGTGATAGGGAGGGAGAGAGAGAGAGACAGACAGAGACATACATACATACAGATGTATGTTCTCAGGAGAGATAGAAAAGAAATTAGAAAAAAAAAACAGCTAACAAAGAGACAGTCTAATATATCAGAAAACAGCAGTTCCTTTTCAAGAAACTAGCTGATGTGGATTTTTTTTTTTTTTTTACAATTTGGTTTCAGTTCCTCTCAGGTGAGGTTCAGGGCAGGAGCTCCTCCAGATGGTCACAGAGAGGAGCCATCAGCTAATTTCCTTCTGTTCTAGTGATCTAGATCTATTGATCTACCCATATCAGGCACTGACCTTTCCCCAATGCTGTTTCTCGGATGAGCAATTTGCAAAAACGTTCCTCAAGAACTGCTAACATTCTTTAATCAGTTACATCTCTCCTTTCTCCTTTCTTTTTTTTGGGGGGGGGGGAAGGTAGAAAAAGAAGACGATACAGCCAATAACGGGAGATTCTACAATGACAGAAAATAGCCGTCCCTTTTAAAGGATCTATGAAGCTTCCACTGTTGAATCAGGGAATTCTACATACTAATAATATCCAATCAGATTCAGAACATAGTTGAAAATGAAATAAATAGCGAAGAAAAAGTAAACAGAACTCAAGGAACACCTTCCATTCTTGAAAGGAAAGGGTTGCAACAGGCAGAAGTTGCAACCCTTTCTGTTCTGTCCCCGTACCACGCACACACCCAGCCAGCCAGCCGAGGGTTAAATAAACTCTTCAAACACTCAACGTCAGTGATAAGGAACTTGGAAGCAACTCAGTGGCTGCCTGCCAAGAGTTTTTACTCCGATAACACAGACAAAAATACACACAGTTTGAATAGTCCAGTTGGTAATTAAATCCACAGCAAATAGGTGTTGTGTCTGAAGGTGCAAAGTGCCTCGCCAAAGATTAGCTTTGTCCGTCACAGAGTCTGAATGGCCACCACACTCCCTTTTATAGCCTGTGGGGTGTGGTCCAGTGACTCAGCTAATCTCTGGCACGCCTTCCCCTCTGCTGCACACGCTTCTCCCTGCGCCTCTGGCGAGGGTCCAGCCAGCACTTATTTTCCTCGTCGCTGTCCACCTGTGGCTGCGGGGACGTGCTTGGCTCTGAGCCTATCGTTTGGCCTTCGGTGTCCTCCGGAGGCATTGCCAGAGAGGAGGGTCCTGGAGAGGGAGGCCTTGCCAACTCCTCCCCCTCACTCTCAGAGTCTGCATCTGTCGATAGCCCAGGCTCAGGTAACGGAGTCACAACACCTTTCCGTGGCAACTTTTAGAGTCAGTTTTCAACAGTCTGGGTCAATATGATATATCCAAATATATTGTTCTTTGAGGAATTGACTTGCCCTGGAGTTCTGTTTGCTATGGGTGTTATTCAGTGGTGGGATTCAAGTAATTTAACCACCGGTTCTCTGCCCTAATAATTTCTTCCAACAACCAGTTTGCCAAACTGCTCAGAAAGTTAACAACCGGTTCTCCCAAAGTGGTGTGAACTGGCTGAATCCCATCACTGCGTGTATTTCTTGGAACCTTGACAGATGGTGTGACACTGGGCTACTCAGAAGAGAGGCCTTCTGAAGACCTTCCTATTCCATCTTAGGCCATGTCTGATCCCCGCTTAGCTTGTTCAGGCCCATCCATTTGTAATCATGTTTATAGATGGGTGTATCGGCTCAATTGGACTCGGTTGCAGGTTGGGAAAATAGTGTCCATAATTTCAGTGTTCTGATTTAAGAATTTGGGCTTCACTGGAGAGTGGTGATCCTTCTGGATTCCAGTAATCTTAGATCAGGGTTAATTCTTAAAAGATTTTTAAGCATCTGTCAGTGCAAAAGCTCTTCCCGGTGATCATAGAGAGGACAAGGTCAGCTAATTTTCCTCTTTCTAGACTGAATCATCTTTTCAAAGGACTAAATACTTGACTATTTCATTAAAAGTCAATGTTCTCTCCTTCCTATGTAGGCAGTACCCAATGGTTTGGGGAACAAAGTGGACGTCTTTTGGGACAATGTTCAAATGAAGTTTGAAGTCTTGGAGTTTTCTCTTCGAACACTTTGTTTTGTGTTCATGATCCTTAAAACATCTTTTAGAACTTCCTTTATGGTTTTTCTCACAGACTTATGACTCTGCGACTGCTGCTCCTCCTTGTAGTAAAGGTTTTTGTCTCAGTTCCTCATAGGTTTGTATCACTGTGGAACACACTACTAGCACTATACCACACAGCACAGTAATAATTAGCCTCGTCTCCTGGCTGGATGTCCCTGATGGTCAAATACCATTTATTTTGGCTGCTTTCCTTGGAGGCAGAGAAGCGGCTGAGGTCTCCAGTGCCTGCGCTTGCACTGCTGTAGTAACCATAAAGGAATGTTGGAGAACCTCCTTCTTTTTGTTGATACCAGGATTGGTAATAAGATGTTACTGATCCACTGCTCAGGGAACAAGAGAGTTTGACCGTCTGTCCTGGGGCAGGTGACATGGAGGATTCCTGAATCACTGTAGTCTGGGAACTGGATCCTGGAGAAAGAAAAATGCTCTAGATTTGTTTCTTGGACTCATTGTTACAGATTATTACTGATTAACAAAGCTGGAAGGGACCTTGTAGGTGATCTAGTCCAACTCCCCACCCAAGTAGGGGACCCTACACCATTTCTGGCAGATGGCGGTTCTGTCTCTTCTTGAAAGCTTCCAGTGATGAAGCTCCCACAATTTCCGAAGGCAACTTCTGTTCCATGGGTTGATTGTTCTCATTGTCAGAAAATTTCTCCTTATTTCTAGGCTGAATCTCTCCTTGATTCATTAATTTCATTAATAGGGGAAGGTTTTTTGTATTCGGTGGTCCTTCACTCACCTGTGCACCAGATCCCCAGAAGGACAATGAGAGATGCTCCCAACATTTTGAGAAGTTCTCAGGCTGATGGAAATTCAGCCTCTGCTTCAATGTAAGTGCCTTTTATTGGGGGCTTCTTAGATCAACCCCTTTTTTTCGAGGAACCATTTGCATTCTGTGCTCTTCCTCTTGCTTTCCTGATTTCTGATTGGTTCATGTCTCCCAACATAGGGGAACTGTCATGCAGGTGATGCTTATTTATTTCCTTGCATCAGCTTATCTCCATGGAGATAGAATGCGGTGGTTGTTCAGGTAGACCAATATGGAACCTGTTTCCTTCATCCAGAATGGAAGCAAGATTGGGGCATTCACTATCCTCAACATTTCCTTGGGATGTCTAAAAACATCCAGGAAGAAGATAATGGCTAAAAGATCTCCCTCTACTCAGTTTATTCAGGGTTAGCCATATTTAGCCTTGGTGTGGCTTCATCTATTGTATTTGTAGAATTTATGTCCTGTGGAGGGTGGGACAAATTGCCAAAATGCAAGCATTTCTTGTCTGCTCTCGCTGTGGTTTCTACAGCTCGTGAAAGTGCCTCCTTGGAGAATTGATCTATGACACAGCCTGAGAAAGGGGGGGGGGAAACAGGGTCATAGTTGAGCTGTAAATTACGTGCAGCAGAGTTGACTACATTTGAGAAGCTGCCAATATGTTGCTCCTAATAAATAACTGGATTTCTTTTGAAACTTAGCTCGAGGCTCATGAGTTAATTAGGTCATTCATCAGAGCCTTGACAGCTGGTCAAATACTAGACAAATACTGTTGCCAGTCTCCCTGTCCAGTCCTAAGAGTGATGTTAGGAAGCCTTGGTCTTCAAAGGTGGAGCTGCTAGATGTCATGCAGTTCCCTAAACTGTTACCTCTCCCCTTTGTCTAGACATTTTTGGGTAAGACATAAAGGAAGAATTAGGCAAAATGGCTAATAAAGATGTATCAGAAAACAGCAGTCTCTTTTAAAAGGGTCTACAGACTTCCAATATTGAGTCAGGGAATTCTGCATACTTATAATGTCCAGTCAAATCCAGAATATGGTTGAAAATCCGATAAGAATGAAGGAAAAGTCATTCTTTTCAGTTATTGAAAGGAAATGGTTGCAGTTTGTAGAGCTGAAATTAATAACTCCAACTGAGTTTTCATAGTTGGTGTTGCTTTGTGCATTTTGGTCTCATTTCCTCTAAAGTTGGTTATGGTAGGAGCTCCTCCAGCTGGTCATAGAAAAGAGATACCAGCCAATTTTCTACTAAACTATTAGTTCTAGATCTACTGATCTACCAAATATCACAAATAGTGTTGTCTCTTGAACAGATGATTTTAAAACCTCAATAAAAACTTTCCTCAAGCTCTGGTGACATCCTCTAAGTTGGTTACCTCTCCAATTTGTCCAACAACTTTTAGGAATAGAAGAATTAGATGAAATTAAAAAGAAGTGATTCCTGCTGTCTGATTGTCATAGTGATGTTAGGAGAGGAGGAGAGGAGATGAGAGGAGGGGAGGGGAGAAGAGAATAGGAGAGAGGAGGGGAGGGGAGGTAAGGGAGGGGAGAGGAGCTTTCTCAAGATGTATTGAAATCAGGCAGCAATCTTTCTCCCAATGTTGTTTGTTGAACAAGCAATTTGCAAAATTCAACAAAATCTTTTCTCAAGAACTGCTAACATTCTCCAAGCTGTTACATCTCCCCTTTTTGTCCAGCAAGTTCTCAGGAGAGATAGAAAAGTCTAATATATCAGAAAACAGCAGTTCCTTTTCAAGAAACTAAAGCCTTGAGAGAGATAAGTCTGGAATGTGCTTTTGTTTTTTGGTTGCTGTGCTGCTTTGCCATTTCCCCATCCCCCTTGCCTATGGCAACTTGAGAGCAGGCCAGGGATGCTTTGCAAGTTAGCAAGGAGTCTGGAAGGTTCAAAGAGATTTTTTTTTCAATCAAGCATAACATCAAGGGCAGCTTCTATCTGCTACTCAAAAAGAAGAGGCCACCTTCATTGAATCTTCTGTCTCAACTTGAGAGAAAAGGGATGTTGCTTGAAGAATTGAGATCACTGAAAGGACTCTTGAACACTGTTGCTCTTTCTTCTCTTGGAGGTTTTTGTCTCAGTTCCTCCTGGGTTTGTATCACTGTGGAACGCACTACTAGCACCATACCATATAGCACAGTAATAAGTAGCCTCGTCTCCTGGCTGGATGTCCCTGATGGTCAAATACCATTTATTTTGGCTGCTTTCCTTGGAGGCAGAGAAGCGGCTGAGGTCTCCAGTGCCTGCGGTTGCACTGCTGTAGTAATGATAAAGGAATCTGGGAGAACCTCCTTCTTTCTGTTGATACCAGGATTGTTCATAAGATGTTACTTGTCCACTGCTCAGGGAACAGGAGAGTTTGACCGTCTGTCCTGGGGCAGGTGACATGGAGGATTCCTGAATCACTGTAGGCTGGGAATTGCATCCTGGGGAGAGAATAAAACTCTAGGTTTGTGTTCTTGGGGTCATTACTTGGGAAGGTTCTTGTATAAGGTGATCCTTCACTCACCTGTGCACCAGATCCCCAGAAGGGCAATGAGAGATGCTCCCAACATTTTGAGAAGTTCTGGGGCTGCTGGAAATTCAGCTTCTGCTTTAATGCAAGTGCCTTTTATTGGGGGCTTCTTAGATCAACTCTCTTTTACCCCAGAATCCATTTGCATGGTTTGCTCCTCCTCCTCCTTTCCAGACTTCTCGTTGGTTCATATGTCCCAACAGAGAGGAACCTTCATGAAATCGATGCTTATTTATTTTCTTGCTGTCTAATGAGAGAGTAATGGGCTGGTTGTTCTGGTATTGGTTTAGTAGTGGCTTCATTCTTTTCTCTTGGGACCTGGAGATACTTAGGGTGGCCATGTTGCAGTAGCTGGTTTGGTCCAAGATCTCTGTGGACCTCTTTCTGCCCTCATATATGATGAGGAGAGAACCTTTCTCAGGATCTATTGCTATCAAGGAACAGCCTTTCTTCCAATCCTATTCCTTGAACAACCCCGTAATCCCTTGTGGGGTGGAATCTGGACAAGTGAATGGAACTAGCAGAAAGTTTTAATGGCCGGATGCCCTTACTGTCACCAGTGCGGAGTGTTGTTCAGCAGATATATTCTCAATGTGCCCAGAGAGAGAAATATCTGCCTCTACCTAGGATTGAACTCACAGCCTCCTGACTGTGAGGCGAGAGCTCCACTTCTAGGCCACCACACCACTGCTTATTCCTTGAACAACTGATTTGCAAAATTCAAACAAAATTGTTTCTAAACCATTGGTCCAGAGGTGGCATTCAGCAGATTCTGACCAGTTCTGGAGAACCGGTAGTGGAAATTTTGAGTAGTTTGGAGAACCGGTAAATACCACTTCTGACTGGCCCTGCCCCCATCTAGTCTCTGCCTCCCGAGTCCCAGCTGATCGGGAGGAAATGGGGATTTTGCAGTAACCTTCTCCTGCCAAGCCCACCAAGCCATGCCCACAGAACTGGTAGTAAAAATTTTTGAATCTCACCACTGCATTGGTAACATCCTTTAAGCATTTAACCCTCCAAGAATAAATCTCCAGGAATTGTTTGGGTGTCCCTTGTGGGATGAGAAAGATGATTCCAGCTCATTATGTCTGCAGAAATAGAGAGTCACATGCTCGGGACTGAAGTGCAAATCAAGCCCACCAAATAAAATTTGGCACAGATATTTATACAAAAAGTGTTCTTTGAACAACAACTTAAATCCATGTATTTCCTTTCATATGGTCATATGTTCACAATTAGTTGCGCACAAATGTTTTTGGGTGCAAGATTACAATTTGTGATATTTAGTACAAGATTATATTTGTTGGGTTGTCCTTTCATTAATCGTAGTGGGGGCTTGTAGCCTTCCTAATCCTAGAGGAGAGGGAGGGAGAGGAATGGAAGGAAGGGAAAAGGAGAGGAAGGAAGGGGAGGGGACAGGAGTAGGAGAAAAGGTGAGAAAGGGGAAAAGAAGAGAGGAGTGAGGGAAAGGAAGGGGAAGTAGGATGAGGTAGGAGAGGAGGAAGGAGAAAGTAGGAGGAGATAGAGGAAGGAAGAGAAGGGGAGGAGAAGAAGAAAGTTTTGTTGCAAAATGAGGGAAGAAAGGATAGAAGAGCAACTCCGAATGTAAATTAAAATGCCTTATTTTAATGCTTTCTTTAAGGAAAACATGTATATGTATGATTAATTATGTATAAGAAAATGTACATTTTATATTAGGTGTACAAAAAATAATTTTTTAATTTAATTTTTTTTAATTTTTAATTTGATTTATATGCCGCCCTTCTCCGGAGACTCAGGGCGGCTTACAATGCGCTAAGCAATAGCCTTCATCCTTTTGTATATTTATACAAAGTCAGCTTATTGCCCCCATAAACTGGGTCCTCAATTTACCTACCTTAGAAAGGATGGAAGGCTGAGTCAACCTTGAGCCTTGGCGAGATTCGAACCTGCAGTAATTGCAGGCAGCTGGTCTTAATAACAGGGTGCTTTAGACCACTGTACTACCAAGGCAAATAAAACTGAAAAACTTTTCAAAAAAAAAAAAAAAAGAAACCTTCCTAATCCTATCTTGTTCTATGCAGAAGTTTCCTGAAGCTTGTCAGTTTTACAAAGACGCTTAGACGATCCAGTGCATAATTTAAGCAATTTTAACTCTGGGTGTCTTCGGTTGATATACGGCAATTTGGTCAAATCCTGGCTGACCTGATGTTGAATCCAACAACTTAATTCTACATCAGATTTGTTTTCTGAACTGGTGTCCTTTTGGGAGTTGAACTGCATTCCCATAAAAAGCCAATACCAGACCAGACTCCTTTCATTTTCCTGTGAGAAATACCATATAGCATATTTTGAAATTTTAACCAGTAAAAATGTACTGAATGCAATGTTTTTTTATTGCAACCATGATGAAGGTTGAGAATTCACTCCCTTCATTTTTCATTCGATTCAACGGTGAAGCAGAAAGTCTTTATGCTTAGCAAGGCTGTGAGAAGAACTGAATCTATTAACTGTGTCACTATTTCGCAGGCCAGGCTGATGATTCGTTCAGGGGAAGAAGGAAGTGTTCGCAAGTAAGCACAAGGGGAGGTTTTTGTCTCACTTCTGCAAGTGAGTGTATCACTGTGGATACCTGTAGTTGCTGCCACTGCCGTAACCACCACCACAATAGTAATCACCCTCATCCTCAGTCTGGAGGTTTCCAATGGTTAAATAGGCTGCATTGGCAGAAGTGTCCTTGGACCCCGTGAACCGGCCATTGCTGCCAGCATTATAGAGAAGGTATTTGGGGCTCTCTCCAGCCTTCTGTTGGTACCAAGATATGATATAGCTGCCCACTTGGCTGTCTTGGCTCATCTTACATGAGATCTTTACTGTTTCTCCCGGGGGAAACAATTGTGCTGCCGGCTGAGTCAAGGTATACTGTGAGTTGGCTCCTGAAAATAAAATTAAAAAAAGGGAAGAGAATGAAGAGAGACATCCGATTCATCCACTCTTGGAGTATCTTTTGAAGAGCTGCTCTGACATCACTAAGTTTCGATGGGTTGGAAGGCATGGAAGGGGGTGGCTCTGACATCAGGATCAAACCAAAGTCACAGCTTGAGCCTGTTCCTTTACAAACCATGAATGTTCTCAGATGTAAATTCAGGGGTGAGAATTCTTCCTAAATTACCTGTGCACCATAAGAAGAAGAAAGCCAAGAGCAGAGACCAGGCCATGATGGAGAACTGAGCTTTCTGGGAAACTCAGATTGGGAGACTGCCGTGTTCCCTTTAAACTCCCTCCAGGGATCTGGCTTTACCCCTTTATGCAAATTCAACTTGCATCTCATTAGTAGTTTTTGATAAAAAAGAATTTCACTTGCAGGAAAGAGATGGTTTCCTGTTCCTCTTTTTATCTCTTCTTTCGTTCGTCTCTCTAGACCGTTGATATACTTAGGGCGGCCATGTTACAGTAGCTGGTTTGGCCTAGGATCTCCATAGATATATTCTGTCCTTATATATGATGAGGAGAGGACCTTTCAATTCAGAATGGAGCTGGAAGGGACCTTGGAGATCTTCTAGTCCAACCTTCTGTTCAAGCAGAAGACCCTATACCATTCTGGACAAAGGACTGTTCAGGCTCTTCTTAAAAACCTCCAAGGATTAAGCACCCACAATGTCTAAAGGCAAGCCGTTCCATTGGATAATTCTTCTCAATGTTAGGAAGTTTCTCCTCAATTCCAGGTTGCTTCTCTCCTTGATTCATTTCCATCCATTGTTTCTTGTTCTGCCCTTCGGTGCTTTGAAAAATAAGTTGACCCTCTCTTTTTTGTGGCAGTCCCTCAAATACTTGAATACTTCTATCGTGTCAGCCCCTAGTCCTTCTACTTTCTCGAGTAGCCATATCCAATTCTTGCAACTGTTCTTCATAGGTTTTAATCTCCAGGCCTTTTAATCATGTTAGTTGCTCTTCTCTGCACTCTTTCCAAAGTCTCAGCATCTTTTTTATAATGTGGTGTCCAAAACTGGATGCAGAATTCAAGGTGTGGTCTTACTAAAGTTTTATAAAGATTGATTGGCCTATCAATGTATAGACTCTTCCAATCTTATTACTTGAACAACTGATTTGCAAAATAAAGGGGGTTTTTTTCCACTGAAGAACTGGTAACATTCTTTAAGCATTTAACCCTCCAGGAATAAATCCCCAGGAATTGTTTGTGTGTCAAACTTTGGATGAGAATGTTGATTCCAGCTGATTATTTCTGCAGAAATGGAAGCGTCACGCTTGGGACAGAGGTGCAAATCAAGCACCCTGAATAAAAATTGGCTCAGATATTACAAAAAAGTTTCTTTATGCAAATTGTCCATTTATCCAATTCTTTTTAAAAGGTCAGTATTCACATTTAGTTGACTACATCTGTCACTCTTGATGCAAGATTACGTTTTGTCATCATTAGTAAGAGATTATATTTATCATATTGTTCTTTCGTTAATGATAGCTTATTGTCAGAACTTTCTTGCTGCACACTTTAGGTTGTCAGTTTTGCAAGGAAGCGTAGAAGATCCACTGCCTAATTTAATAGATTTTAACTCTGGGGTTCTTGTGTTCACATTATTTGGTCAATTTCCCGGCGAACTTGATGTCCAAGCCTTTATTTTATATTATTAAAAACTTCAGAATCCCCGAGAAATTAGGATTTTTGTACAATCATTTTCCAAACTGAAATCCATGTTGGAGAAATTCAGCATGTCTCCTGGGTTGCTCGTGTCCACACTGAAGTAAAGCCGTGTTTTTAGTTTAGATATTCAGCTTCAATTTGACATTGTCTCTCCTCTAAAAATATTTTTAAAATGTAGTAAGAGCTCCTCCCCATGGTCAAACCTCTGTTGAGACAGATTGCATCATCTTTTGAGAGAGGGTTCTTAAAAGGGGAAGCAGTTGGTTCTTTTTAAAGCTCAGGGAAGCTTGCATTTGCAACCACATTCGAATTTGAATTGAAAAGTGCCAAATAGTGGTTAAAGTCATAGATTAGGGATGAAGAGATCAGCTCAGGTTCAGCCACAGAAGCCCCCTGTGCAGAGGTGAAATCCAGCAGGTTCTGAAAGGCTCTGGAGAACCAGTAGAGGAGATTTTGAGTAGTTCTGAGAACTGCCAAATGCCACCTCTGGCTGGTCCCAGAGTATAAGTAAGTATAAGTATAATTTTATTTTTATACCACCCTTCTCCCGAAGGACTCAGGATGGTGTACAGCCTATTTAAAAGCACAAGACAAACATCAATTAAAAATTTAAAATTATTAAACAATTTGGCTCAATTTAAAACCCCAGAAATTTAAAATACCCCAATTTAAAATTATTATGTTGATAGCCCGGCCTGGCGGAACAACAGGGTCTTGAGTGCACAGCGAAATACCCGGAGGTCGGAGATCTTACGTATTTCTGGGGGCAGTTCATTCCACAGGGCTGGGGCTCCCACAGAGAAGGCCCTCCCCCTGGGTGTCGCCAACCGACATAACTTGGCCGATGGCAACCTGAGGAGACCCTCTCTGTGGGAGTGAACTGGCCGGTGGGGTGGGAATGGAGATTTTGCAATATCCTTCCCCCAGGAGTGGGGAGGGAATGGGGATTTTGCAGTATCCTTTCCCTGCCACGCCCACCAAGCCACACCCACAGAACCGGTAGTAAAAAAAATTGAATTTCACCACTGCCCCTGTGTGATCTCGGTCCCCCCAATCTCTCTCAGCCAAATTTGCCTTTACTTCTGCTTTTGAGCGGTACAACAAATATCACTGGTTTTATCTTGGAAATCAAACATCTCATACCATTGAAATATAGAGGTATGAAGGTAAAAAACAAGAACAAAAAAACCCACCAACATTTGAGGTTTGGCAGGAATCTATATTTTAAGTTCAAGTCCAAACTTGATTCTTGGTTCAAACTGAATTCTGCATCAGATTTGCTTTGTAAACTGGAGTCCTTTTGGTTGTTAAATTGCATTTCCCATAAAGAAGTCAATACTAGACCAGCCTCCTTTTATTTTCCATCCTAGGAGAAATACATGATATATTTTGAAATGTTAAGCAAAGGGGGGAAAAATCCACAGTAAAAATTTTACTGAATGCAAGGGTTTTTTTTTTTATTGCAACTGTGATGGAAGTTTTGAATTTATTTTCTTTTTTATTCAAAAATGAGGCAGGACAAGATCTCACACTGACTAAGAATGAGAGAAGAACTGAGCTGGTTCTTAAATATTAATTGTGTCAATATTTCCCAGGCCAGGCTGATGGTTAGTTCAGGTGAAGAAGGAAGTGTTCGCAAGTAAGCACAAGGGGAGGTTTTTGTCTCACTTCTGCAAGTGAGTGTATCACTGTGGATACCACAAGTTGCCGCCACTGCTGTAATAACCAGCACAATAATAATCAGCCTCATCCTCAGCCTGGAGGTTTCCAATGGTTAAATAGGCTGCATTGGCAGAGCTGTCTATGGTCCCTGAGAACCGGCCATTGTTGCCAGCATTATAGAGAAGGTATTTGGGGCTCTCTCCAGCCTTCTGTTGGTACCAAGACATGACATGATTGCTCACTTGGTTGTCTCGGCTCATGGTACATGAGATCTTTGCTGGTTGTCCCGGAGGAAACGATTGTGTCGCAGGTTGAGTCAAGGTAACCTGTGAGTTGGCTCCTGAAAATTTAAAAAAGGAAGAGAATGAAGAGAGATATCCTATAGATCTACTCTTGGAGTATCTTTGGAAAAGCAGCTCTGATTGAAATCCAGAGATCACTGAATTTGCATTGGGTTGGAAGGCATGCAAGAGAGTAGCTTTGATATCAGGATCAAACCACTGTTAAAGCTTCAACTTGATGCTTTCCAAGCCTGGAATGCTGGCAGTGAAAAATTACAGAGGCGAGGATTTTTCCTAAATTACCTGTGCACCATAAGAAGAAGAAGGCCAAGAGCAGAGACTGGGCCATGATGAAGAGCTGATCTTTCTGGGAAACTCAAATTGGAAGACTGTTATAATCCCCTTAAACCTCCCAAAATCTGAGTCCCCCCCTTTATGCAAATTCAGCTTGCATTTCATTAGCTGGGTTTGGATAAGAAGAACTGCACTCGAAGGAAAGAGATGGGTTCCTGTTTCTCTTTTTATCACTTGTTACATTCATCGCTCTTAGAAATACTTAAGATGACCCTGTTAAAGTAGCTGGTTGGGTCTAAGATCCCAGTGGATCTCTTTTTGTCCTTGTATATGATGGATAGAAGAGGACTTTTTTCAAGATCTTTTTTTAAAAAATATATCTACAAGCAGACTTTCTCCCACTTTGTTTCTTGAACAACTGATTTGCAAAATCCAGACAAAAACTTTCTCCAAGTATTCATAGACTTTTCTAGGTTCTTATCTCTCCAGGAATAAATCCTCTAGAATTTGGGGGTGGTTTGTCTCTCTCTGGCCCAAGAAATACTTACGGGTGGCAGTAGCTGGTTTCAGAGTGTCAGTCCGAGGTCCCCAAAGATCTCATAGACATGTTGAGGAGATGTTTCTTTATTGCAACTCTGATGAATATTGCAAATTTATCCCTGCCATTTTTCATTTGCCAAAAAGGAGAAGGTCCTTATGCTTAGTAAGGCTGAGAGAAGAACTGACTCTGCTCTTTAAGTATTAACTGTGTCAGTACTTCACAGGCCAGGCTGATGGTTCACGAAGGGGAAGAAGGAAGTGTTCGCAAGGGGAGGTTTTTGTCTCACTTCTGCAAGTGAGTGTATCACTGTGGATACCACCAGTTGCTGCCACGGCTGTAAGCACCACCACAATAGTAAATACCCTCATCATCAGCCTGGAGGTTTCCAATGGTTAAATAGGCTGCATTGGCAGAAGTGTCCTTGGACCCCGTGAACCGGCCATTGCTGTTGCTATCATAGAGAAGGTATTTGGGGCTCTCTCCAGCCTTCTGTTGGTACCAAGATATAGTATAACTGCCCACTTGGCTGTCTCGGCTCATGGTACATGAGATCTTTGCAGGTTCTCTTGGAGGGAACGATTCTGCAGCAGTTTGAGTCAAGGTATACTGTGAGTTGGCTCCTGAAAATAAAAAAAAGGGAAGAGAATGAAGAGAGACATCCGATTCATCCACGTCTTAGAGTATCTTTCGAAGAGCTGCTCTGATTGAAATCCAGACATCACTAAATTTCGATGGGTTGGAAGGTATGCAAGGGGGTGGCTGTGACAGTTACAGCTTGAATCTGATTTTTCCCAACCCGTGTATGTTGGCAGAGGTAAAATTCAGAGGTGAGAATTCTTCCTAAATTACCTGTGCACCAAAAGAAGAAGAAAGCCAAGAGCAGAGACCAGGCCATGATGGAGAACTGAGCTTTCTGGGAAACTCAGATTGGGAAGCTGCCATGTTCCCTTTAAAGTGCCCCAGGGATCTGGCTTTACCCCTTTATGCAAATTCAACTTGCATCTCATTAGTAGTTTTTGATAAAAAAGAATTTCACTTGCAGGAAAGAGATGGTTTCCTGTTCCTCTTTTTATCTCTTCTTTTGTTCATCTCTATTTTTTATTCTGCCCTCTGGTGCTTTGAAAAATAAGCTGACCCCCTCCACTCTTCTTTGTGGCAGCCCCCTCAAATACTTGAATACTTCTATCGTGTCACCCCCTAGTCCTTCTTCTTTCAAGAGTAGCCATACCCAATTCTTGCAACTGTTCTTCCTAGGTTTTAATCTCCAGGCCTTTTAATCATCTTAGTTGCTCTTCTCTGCACTCTTTCCAAAGTCTCAGCATCTTTTTTATAATGTGGTGACCAAAACTAGATGCAGAATTCAAGGTGCGGTCTTACTAAACTTTTATAAAGATTGATTGGTCTATCAATGTATAGACTCTTCCAATCTTATTACTTGAACAACTGATTTGCAAAATAAAGGTTTTTTTCCCCCTGAAGAACTGGTAACATTCTTTAAGCATTTAACCCTCCAGGAATAAATCCCCAGGAATTGTTTGTGTGTCACACTTGAGAAGAGGACGCTGATTCCAGCCGATTATTTCTGCAGAAATGGAAGCCCCACACTTGGGACAGAGTTGCAAATCAAGTATCCTGAATAAAAATTGGCTCAGAGATTCATACAACATAATTTCTTTGTACAACTTGTCAATTTATCTGTTTGCTTTTTATAAGGTCAGTATTCACACTGTGTTGACTACACTTGTCATTCTTGATGGAAGATTACATTTTGTCTTAATTAGTAGATTATATTTGTCATATTGTCCTTTTGTTAATCATAACTCATTGTCAGAAGTTTCCTGCTGCACACTTTAGGTTGTCAGTTTTGCAAGGAAGCTTACAGGATCCACTGCCTAATTTATTTATTTTTTTTAATTCTGAGTGTCCTGTGTTTACCTAATTTGGCCATCATCAAGCTCTCAACAATCCCTCAGTGGTCAACCTTAATTTTCTTCATCTCCTTAACGAAGAAATTGGAGGAAGAAAACCTCCAGAATTCATGAGAAATTAGGATTTAGTTGGCTCTTTCTAAAGTGCAGGGAAGCAGGCACGTGCACAGTCTAGATTTTGATTCAGAAAGTGCCAAATAATGGTTAAAATCATAGATTAGGGATGAAGATATCGGTTCAGGCTCAGCCACAGAAGTCCCCTTGTGATCTCGGTCCCCTCAATCTCTGCCAGATTTGCCTCTACATCTGCTTTTGAATGGTCAAAAATAAAACCCCACTGGTATTATCTTGGAAATCAAACATCTCATGTAATTGAAATATAGACTGTAAAGGTAAAACAACAACAACAAGAACAAAGAAACCCAACTAAATTTGGGGTTTGGTCCAAACATGATTATTGATTCAAATTGAATTCTACATCAGATTTGCTTTTTAAACCGGAGTCTTTTTGGTAGTTGAATTTTATTTCCATGAAAGGTCAATACCAGACAAGCCTATTGCAAATTTATCTCTACCATTTTTCATTTTCCAAAAAGGAGAAGGTCCTTATGCTTAGCAAGGCTGAGAGAAGAACTGACTCTGCTCTTTAAGTATTAACTGTGTAAATATTTCACAGGCCAGGCTGATGGTTCACGAAGGAGAAGAAGGAAGTGTTCGCAAGGGGAGGTTTTTGTCTCACTTCTGCAAGTGATTGTATCACTGTGGATACCACCAGTTGCTGCCACTGGCGTAATTACCACCACAATAGTAAATACCCTCATCATCAGCCTGGAGGTTTCCAATGGTTAAATAAGCTGCATTGGCAGAGCTGTCTATGGTCCCCGAGAACCTGCCATTGTTGTTGTTGTCATAGAGAAGGAATTTGGGTCTCTCTCCAGCCTTCTGTTGGTACCAAGACATGTAATAGCTGCCCACTTGGCTGTCTTGGCTCATGGTACAGGAGATCTTTGCTAGTTGTCCCCGTTGAAATGATTGTGCTGCGGGTTGAGTCAAGGTGTACTGTGAGTTGGCTCCTGAAGAAAAAAAAAAGGAAGAGAATGAAGGTGGACATTCTATAGATCCACTCTTGGAGTGTCTTTTGAAGAGCTGCTCTGATTGGAATCCAGACATCACTAAATTTCAATGGGTTGGAAGGCATGGAAGGGGGTGGCTTTGATATCAGTATCAAGCCACCATTAACAGTTTCAGCCTGATGGTTTCCAAACCATGAATTCCCTCAGATGTAAAAAGAAGAAGAAAGCCAAGAGCAGAGACCAGGCCATGATGGAGAACTGAGCTTTCTGGGAATGTCAGATTGGGAGAGTGCCACGTTCCCTTTAACTCCCCAAGAATCTGGGACCGCCCCTTTATGCAAATTCAGCTTGCATCTTCTTAGCTGGGTTTGCATAAGAAGAATTGCACTTTAAGGAAAGAGATGTTTTCCTGCTTCTTTTTAATGTCTTGTTTCAATCGTCTCACTTGGAACCTGGAAATACTTAGGGGGACCATGTTACAGTAGCTAGATTGGTCTAAGGTCCTCATGGACCTCTTTCTTTCCTCAGAGATGATGGACCTTTCTGAATATCGGCTGATATCAGTGAAGAGACTCTCCCAATCTTGTTACCTGAACGACTGATTTGCACAATTCAGACGAAAACATTTCTAAAGCACTAGTTACATCCTTTAACCATTTAACCCTCCAGGAATAAATCCCCAGGAATTGTTTGTGTGTCACAACTGGGATGAGAAAGTTGATTCCATCTGATTATTTCTGCAGAAATACAGAGCCTCACGCTTGAGACGGAGGTGCAAATCCTGCCCCCCAAGTAAAATTTGGCTAAGATATTTCTACAAAAATGTTTCTTTGTGCCACATGTGAATGTACTGTCTGTGTTTCCTTTCACAAGGTTACTGTTCACACTTTGTTGACTACATATGTCCTTTCTGGTGGAAGATTCCATTTTGCCATATATAGTACGAGATTATATTTGTCACGTTCGTTAATCATCTCTTCAGCAAAGAAATTGGTGGAGGAAAAAGTCCACAATCCCTCAGAATTTAGCATTTCTGTAAAAGCACTTTCAAAACTGAGATCCATGTTGCACAAATTCAGCACATTGTCTGGCTTCATATGTCCACAATCCTTGCAACCAGAGTTAAATTCAGGAAATCAGTTTTCATCTGACCTTGTCTCTCTTCTTAAAATATTTTAATGATGTAGAGAGAGCTCCTCCACATGGTCAAACTTCTCCAGGGGAGGAAGGAAGTGTTTGCAAGTAAGCACCAGGGGAGGTTTTTGTCTCACTTCTGCAAGTGAATGTATCACTGTGGATACCTCCAGTTGCTGCCACTGCCGTAACCACCACCACAATAGTAATCACCCTCATCCTCAGCCTGGAGGTTTCCAATGGTTAAATAGGCTGCATTGGCAGAGCTGTCTATGGTCCCTGAGAACCGGCCATTGGTGTCATCATCGTAGAGAAGGTATTTGGGTCTCTCTCCAGCCTTCTGTTGGTACCAAGATATGATATAGCTGCCCACTTGGCTGTCTTGGCTCATCTTACATGAGATCTTTACTGTTTCTCCTGGGGGAAACGATTGTGCTGCCGGCTGAGTCAAGGTATACTGTGAGTTGGCTCCTGAAAATAAAATTAAAAAAAGGGAAGAGAATGAAGAGAGACATCCGATTCATCCACTCTTGGAGTATCTTTTGAAGAGCTGCTCTGACATCACTAAGTTTCGATGGGTTGGAAGGCATGGAAGGGGGTGGCTCTGACATCAGGATCAAACCAAAGTCACAGCTTGAGCCTGATCCTTTACAAACCATGAATGTTCTCAGATGTAAATTCAGGGGTGAGAATTCTTCCTAAATTACCTGTGCACCACAAGAAGAAGAAAGCCAAGAGCAGAGACCAGGCCATGATGGAGAACTGAGCTTTCTGGGAAACTCAGATTGGGAAACTGCCGTGTTCCCTTTAAACTCCCCCCAGGGATCTGGCTTTACCCCTTTATGCAAATTCAACTTGCATCTCATTAGTAGTTTTTGATAAAAAAGAATTTCACTTGGAGGAAAGAGATGGTTTTCTGTTCCTCTTTTTATCTCTTCTTTGGTTCGTCTCTCTAGACCGTTGATATACTTAGGGCGGCCATGTTACAGTAGCTGGTTTGTTCTAGGATCTCCATAGATGTATTATGTCCTCATATATGATGAGGAGAGGACCTTTCAATTCAGAATGGAGCTGGAAGGGGCCTTGGAGATCTTCTAGGCCAACCTTCTGCTCAAGCAGAAGACCCTATACCATTCTGGACAAATGACTGTCCAGGCTCTTCTTGAAAACCTCCAAGGATTAAGCACCCACAATGTCTGAAAGCAAGCTGTTCCATTGGATAATTCTTCTCAATGTTAGGAAGTTTCTCCTCAATTCCAGGTTGCTTCTCTCCCTGATTCATTTCCATCCATTGTTTCTTGTTCTGCCCTTCGGTGCTTTGAAAAATAAGTTGACCCTCTCTTCTTTGTGGCAGCCCCTCAAATACTTGAATTCTTCTATCGTGTATACTTCTATCACCCTAGTCCTTCTTCTTTCTCGAGTAGCGATATCCAATTCTTGCAGCTGTTCTTCATAGGTTTTAATCTCCAGGCTTTTTAATCATCTTAGTTGCTCTTCTCTGCACTCTTTCCAAAGTCTCAACATTTTTTTGTAATGTGGTGACCAAAACTGGATGCAGAATTCAAGGTGTGGTCTTACTAAAGTTTTATAAAAATTGATTGGTCTATCAATGTGTAGACTCTTCCAATCTTATTACTTGAACAACTGATTTGCAAAATAAAGTTTTTTTCCCCCTGAAGAACTGGTAACATTCTTTAAGCCTTTAACCCTCCAGGAATAAATCCCCAGGAATTGTTTGTGTGTCAAACTTTGGATGAGAATGTTGATTCCAGCTGATTATTTCTGCAGAAATGGAAGCATCACGCTTGGGACAGAGGTGCAAATCAAGCACCCTGAATAAAAATTGGCTCAGATATTACAAAAAACTTTCTTTATACAAATTGTCCATTTATCCGATTCTTTTTAAAAGGTCAGTATTCACATTTAGTTGACTACATCTGTCACTCTTGATGCAAGATTACGTTTTGTCATCATTAGTAGGAGATTATATTTATCATATTGTTCTTTCGTTAATCATAGCTTATTGTCAGAACTTTCTTGCTGCACACTTTAGGTTGTCAGTTTTGCAAGGAAGCGTAGAAGATCCACTGCCTAACTTAATAAATTTTAACTCTGGGGTTCTTGTGTTCACATTATTTGATCAATTTCCCAGTGAAATTGATATCGAAGCCTTTATTTTATATTATTAAAAACTTCAGAATGCCCGAGAAATTAGGATTTTTGTACAATCATTTTCCAAACTGAAATCCATGTTGGAGAAATTCAGCATATCTCCTGGGTTGCTCTGTCCACACTGAAGTAAAGCCGTGTTTTTAGTTTAGATATTCAGCTTCAGTTTGACATTGTCTCTTCTCTAAAAATATTTTTAAAATGTAGTAAGAGCTCCTCCCCATGGCCAAACCTCTGTTGAGACAGATTGCATCATCTTTTGAGAGAGGGTTCTTAAAAGGGGAAGCAGTTTGCTCTTTTTAAAGCTCAGGGAAGCTTATATTTGCAACCACATTCGAATTTGAATTGAAAAGTGCCAAATAGTGGTTAAAGTCATAGATTAGGGATGAAGAGATCAGCTCAGGTTCAGCCACAGAAGCCCCCTGTGCAGAGGTGAAATCCAGCAGGTTCTGACAGGCTCTGGAGAACCAGTAGAGGAGATTTTGAGTAGTTCTGAGAACTGGTAGCGGAAATTTTGAGTAGTTCAGAGAACTGTCAAATGCCACCTCTGGCTGGACCCAGAGTGGGGTGGGAATGGAGATTTTGCAATATCCTTCCCCCAGGAGTGGGGAGGTAATGGGGATTTTGCAGTATCCTTTCCCTGCCATGCCCACCAAGGCACGCCCACAGAACCGGTAGTAAAAAAATGTGAATTTCACCACTGGCCCTGTGAGACCTCGGTCCCCTCAATCTCTCTCAAATTTGCCTTTACTTCTGCTTTTGAGTGGTAGAACAAATATCTCACAAGTTTTATCTTGGAAATCAAACATCTCATAGAATTGAAATATAGAGGTATAAAGGTAAAAAAACAACAAAAAAACAAAAACCCACCAACATTTGAGGTTTGGCAGGAATCTATATTTTAAGTTCAAGTCCAAACTTGATTCTTGGTTCAAACTGAATTCTGCATCAGATTTGCTTTGTAAACTGGAGTCCTTTTGGTTGTTAAATTGCATTTCCCATAAATAATAATAATAATAATAATAATAATAATAATAATAATAATAATAATAATAATAATAATAATAAACTTGAACATTTTGCCGGACTTGAACATTTTGACTCTACAAAAAACCACCTTACTCGGAACAGCTTACATCCTCCGACGATACCTTAACAGTTCCTAGGTCCTTGGTTAGGACTCGAGCTGCTGAGCTATTAACCAGCCTCAAAGGCTGTGAATCTCACTAAAGATTAACCAATAAATAATAATAATAATAATAATTTTATTTCTATACCGCCCTTCTCCCGAAGGACTCAGGGCAGTGTACAGCCTATTTAAAAACACAAGACAAAACAGCAGTTAAAAATTAAAATGATTAAATAGATTTGGCTCAATTTAAAACCCCAGAAATTTAAAATACCCCAATTTAAAATTATTATGTTGATAGGCCAGCCTGGTGGAACAGCCGGGTCTTCAGTGCGCAGCGAAACACCCGGAGGTAGGAGATCTTATGTATTTCCAGGGGCAGTCAATACTAGACCAGCATCCTTTTATTTTCCATCCTAGGAGAAATACATGATATATTTTGAAATGTTAAGCAAAGAGGGGGAAAAAAACCATGGTAAAAATTTTACTGAATGCAAGGGTTTTTTTTTTATTGCAACCGTGATGGAAGTTTTGAATTTATTTTTTATTTTCCTCAAAAGTGAGGCAGGACAAGATCTCACACTGACTAAGAATGAGAGAAGAACTGAGCTGGTTCTTAAATATTAATTGTGTCAATATTTCCCAGGCCAGGCTGATGGTTAGTTCAGGTGAAGAAGGAAGTGTTCGCAAGTAAGCACAAGGGGAGGTTTTTGTCTCACTTCTGCAAGTGAGTGTATCACTGTGGATACCACAAGTTGCCGCCACTGTTGTAATAACCAGCACAATAATAATCATCCTCATCCTCAGCCTGGAGGTTTGTAATGGTTAAATAGGCTGCATTGGCAGAGGTGTCCTTCGACCCATTGAAGCGGCCATTGTTGCCATCATTATAGAGAAGGTATTTGGGGCTCTCTCCAGCCTTCTGTTGGTACCAAGACATGACATGATTGCCCACTTGGTTGTCTCGGCTCATGGTACATGAGATCTTTGCTGGTTGTCCCGGAGGAAACGATTGTGTCGCAGGTTGAGTCAAGGTAACCTGTGAGTTGGCTCCTGAAAAAAAAAAAAAGGAAGAGAATGAAGAGAGACATCCTATAGATCTACTCTTGGAGTATCTTTGGAAAAGCAGCTCTGATTGAAATCCAGAGATCACTGAATTTGCATTGGGTTGGAAGGCATGCAAGAGAGTAGCTTTGATATCAGGATCAAACCACTGTTAAAGCTTCAACTTGATGCTTTCCAAGCCTGGAATGCTGGCAGTGAAAAATTACAGAGGCGAGGATTCTTCCTAAATTACCTGTGCACCATAAGAAGAAGAAGGCCAAGAGCAGAGACTGGGCCATGATGAAGAGCTGATCTTTCTGGGAAACTCAAATTGGAAGACTGTTATAATCCCCTTAAACCTCCCAAAATCGGAGTCCCCCCCTTTATGCAAATTCAGCTTGTATCTCATTAGCTGGGTTTGGATAAGAAGAATTGTCCTCGAAGGAAAGAGATGGGTTCCTGTTTCTCTTTTTATCACTTGTTACATTCATCGCTCTTAGAAATACTTAAGATGACCCTGTTAAAGTAGCTGGTTGGGTCTAAGATCCCAGTGGATCTCTTTTTGTCCTTGTATATGATGGATAGAAGAGGACTTTTTTCAAGATCTTTTTTTTAAAAAATATATCTACAAGCAGACTTTCTCCCACTTTGTTTCTTGAACAATTGATTTGCAAAATCCAGACAAAAACTTTCTCAAAGTATTCATAGACTTTTCTAGGTTCTTATCTCTCCAGGAATAAATCCTCTAGAATTTGGGGGTGGTTTGTCTCTCTCTGGCCCAAGAAATACTTACGGGTGGCAGTAGCTGGTTTCAGAGTATCAGTCCGAGGTCCCCAAAGATCTCAAAGACATGTTGAGGAGAGGACCTTTCAATATTTCTTTATTGCAACTATGATGAATATTGCAAATTTATCCCTGCCATTTTTCATTTGCCAAAAAGGAGAAGGTCCTTTTTGGTAAAGTAAGGCTGAGAGAAGGACTGACTCTGTTCTTTAAGTATTAACTGTGTCAGTACTTCACAGGCCAGGCTGATGGTTCACAAAGGGGAAGAAGGAAGTGTTCGCAAGGGGAGGTTTTTGTCTCACTTCTGCAAGTGAATGTATCACTGTGGATACCTGTAGTTGCTGCCACTGCCATAACCACCACCACAATAGTAATCACCCTCATCCTCAGCCTGGACGTTTGTAATGGTTAAATAGGCTGCATTGGCAGAGCTGTCTATGGTCCCTGAGAACCGGCCATTGGTGTCATCATCGTAGAGAAGGTATTTGGGGCTCTCTCCAGCCTTCTGTTGGTACCAATATATAGTATAACTGCCCACTTGGCTGTCTTGGCTCATCTTACATGAGATCTTTGCTGGTTGTCCTGGAGGGAAGGATTCTGCAGCAGGTTGAGTCAAGGTATACTGTGAGTTGGCTCCTGAAAATAAAAAAAAGGGAAGAGAATGAAGAGAGACATCCGATTCATCCACATCTTAGAGTATGTTTCGAAGAGCTGATTTCTGATTGAAATCCAGACATCACTAAATTTCGATGGGTTGGAAGGTATGGAAGAGGGTGGCTGTGACAGTTACAGTTTGAATCTGATTTTTCCCAACCCGTGTATGTTGGCAGAGGTAAAATTCAGAGGGGAGGATTCTTCCTAAATTACCTGTGCACCATAAGAAGAAGAAAGCCAAGAGCAGAGACCAGGCCATGATGGAGAACTGAGCTTTCTGGGAAACTGAGATTGGGAAACTGCCATGTTCCCTTTAAACTGCCCCAGGGATCTGGCTTTACCCCTTTATGCAAATTCAGCTTGCATCTCATTAGTAGTTTTTGATAAAAAGGATTTCACTTGGAGGGAAGAGATGGTTTCCTGTTCCTCTTTTTATCTCTTCTTTTGTTCATCTCTATTTTTTATTCTGCCCTCTGGTGCTTTGAAAAATAAGCTGACCCCCTCCACTCTTCTTTGTGGCAGCCCCCTCAAATACTTGAATACTTCTATCATGTCACCCCCTAGTCCTTCTTCTTTCAAGAGTAGCCATACCCAATTCTTGCAACTGTTCTTCATAGGTTTTAATCTCCAGGCCTTTTAATCATCTTAGTTGCTCTTCTCTGCACTCTTTCCAAAGTCTCAGCATCTTTTTGGTAATGTGGTGACCAAATCTGGATGCAGAATTCAAAGTGTGGTCTTACTAAACTTTTATAAAGACTGATTGGTCTATCAATGTATAGACTCTTCCAATCTTATTACTTGAACAACTGATTTGCAAAATAAAGTTTTTTAAGCATTTAACCCTCCAGGAATAAATCCCCAGGAATTGTTTGTGTGTCACAGTTGGGATGAGGACACTGATTCCATCTGATTATTTCTGCAGAAATGGAAGCCTCACACTTGGGACAGAGGTGCAAATCAAGTATTGTGAATAAAAATTGGCTCAGAGATTTATACAAAAGAACTTCCTTTGTAGAACTTGTCGATCTATCTGTTTCCTTTTACAAGGTCAACATTCACACTTTGTTGAATACATTTGTCATTCTTGATGGAAGATTACATTTTGTCTTAATTAGTAGATGATATTTGTCATATGGTCCTTTTGTTAATCATAACTCATTGTCAGAAGTTTCCTGCTGCACAGTTTGGCTTGTCAGTCTTGCAAGGAAGCTTACAGGATCCACTGCATAATTTATTTATTTTTTTAATTCTGGGTGTCCTGTATTTACATAATTTGGCCATCATCAAGCTCTCAACAATCCCTCAGTGGTCAACCTTAATTTTCTTCATCTCCTTAACAAAGAAATTGGAGGAAGAAAACCTCCAGAATTCATGAGAAATTAGGATTTCTGAAAAATCATTTTCCAAACTGAAATCCATGTGGTAGAAATTCAGCCTATCGCCTGGGGTGCTATATCTACACACACGTAAAGCAGTGTTTTGAGTTTAGATCTTCAGTTTTAATCTGAAATGGTCTCTCCTCTGAAAACATTTGAAAAATGTAGTAAGAGCTCCTCCCCATGGCCAAGTCTCTGTGGAGACAGATTGCAGCGTCTTTTGAAAGAGGATTCCTAAAAGGGGAAGGAGTTAGTTGGCTCTTTCTAAAGTTCAGGGAAGCAGGCACGTGCACAGTCCAGATTTTGAATCAGAAAGTACCAAATTGTGGTTAAGATCATAGATTAGGGATGAAGATATCGGTTCAGGCTCAGCCACAGGAGCCCCCTTGTGATCTCGGTCCCCTCAATCTCTGCCAGATTTGCCTCTACATCTGCTTTTGGATGGTCAAAGATTAAACCCCACTGGTATTATCTTGGAAATCAAACATCTCATGTAATTGAAATATAGACTGTAAAGGTAAAACAACAACAACAAGAACAAAGAAACCCAACTAAATTTGGGGTTTGGTACAAACCCATATTTTAAATTATAGTCCAAACAGGATTCTTGGTTCAAATTCAATTCTACATCAGATTTGCTTTCTAAATTGGAGTCCTTTTGGTAGTTGAATTTTATTTCCATGAAAGGTCAATACCAGACAAGCCTCCTTTTATTTTCCTTTCTAGGAGAAATATGTGATATATTTTCCAATTTTAATCAAGGTGGGGGGGGAGTAAAAATGTATGGATGCAATGTTTCTTTATTGCAACTCTGATGAATGTTGCAAATTTATCTCTACCGTTTTTCATTTTCCAAAAAAGGAGAAGGTCCTTATGCTTAGCAAGGCTGAGAGAAGAACTGACTCTGCTCTTTAAGTATTAACTGTGTAAATATTTCACAGGCCAGGCTGATGGTTCACGAAGGGGAAGAAGGAAGTGTTCGCAAGGGGAGGTTTTTGTCTCACTTCTGCAAGTGATTGTATCACTGTGGATACCTGTAGTTGCTGCCACTGCCGTAATCACCACCACAATAGTAAATACCCTCATCATCAGCCTGGAGGTTTCCAATGGTTAAATAAGCTGCATTGGCAGAGCTGTCTATGGTCCCCGAGAACCTGCCATTGTTGTTGTTGTCATAGAGAAGGAATTTGGGTCTCTCTCCAGCCTTCTGTTGGTACCAAGACATGTAATAGCTGCCCACTTGGCTGTCTTGGCTCATGGTACAGGAGATCTTTGCTAGTTGTCCCCGTTGAAATGGTTGTGCTGCGGGTTGAGTCAAGGTGTACTGTGAGTTGGCTCCTGAAGAAAAAAAAAAGGAAGAGAATGAAGGTGGACATTCTATAGATCCACTCTTGGAGTGTCTTTTGAAGAGCTGCTCTGATTGGAATCCAGACATCACTAAATTTCAATGGGTTGGAAGGCATGGAAGGGGGTGGCTTTGATATCAGTATCAAGCCACCATTAACAGTTTCAGCCTGATGGTTTCCAAACCATGAATTCCCTCAGATGTAAATTCAGAGGTTAGAATTCTTCCTAAATTACCTGTGCACCATAAGAAGAAGAAAGCCAAGAGCAGAGACCAAGCCATGATGGAGAACTGAGCTTTCTGGGAATGTCAGATTGAGAGAGTGCCACGTTCCCTTTAACTCCCCAAGAATCTGGGACCGCCCCTTTATGCAAATTCAGCTTGCATCTTATTAGCTGGGCTTGGATAAGAAAGAAATGCACTTGAAGGAAAGAGATGGTTTCCTGCTTCTTTTTAAAGTCTTGTTTCAATCGTCTCACTTGGAACCGGGAAATACTTAGGGGGACCATGTTACAGTAGCTAGATTGGTCTAAGGTCCTCATGGACCTCTTTCTTTCCTCAGAGATGATGGACCTTTCTGAATATCGGCTGATATCAGTGAAGAGACTCTCTCCCAATCTTGTTTCCTGAACGACTGATTTGCACAATTCAGACGAAAACATTTCTAAAGCACTAGTTACATCCTTTAACCATTTAACCCTCCAGGAATAAATCCCCAGGAATTGTTTGTGTGTCACAACTGGGATGAGAAAGTTGATTCCATCTGATTATTTCTGCAGAGATACAGAGCCTCACGCTTGAGACGGAGGTGCAAATCCTGCCCCCCCAAGTAAAATTTGGCTAAGATATTTCTACAAAAATGTTTCTTTGTGCCACATGTGAATGTGCTGTCTGTGTTTCCTTTCACAAGGTTACTGTTCACACTTTCTTGACTACATATGTCCTTTCTGGTGGAAGATTCCATTTTGCCATATATAGTACGAGATTATATTTGTCACGTTCGTTAATCATCTCTTCAGCAAAGAAATTGGTGGAGGAAAAAGTCCACAATCCTTCAGAATTTAGCATTTCTGTAAAAGCACTTTCAAAACTGAGATCCATGTTGCACAAATTCAGCACATTGTCTGGCTTCATATGTCCACAATCCTTGCAACCAGAGTTAAATTCAGGAAATCAGTTTTCATCTGACGTTGTCTCTCTTCTTAAAATATTTTAATGATGTAGAGAGAGCTCCTCCACTTGGTCAAATCTCTCCAGGGGAGGAAGGAAGTGTTCGCAAGTAAGCACCAGGGGAGGTTTTTGTCTCACTTCTGCAAGTGAATGTATCACTGTGGATACCTCCAGTTGCTGCCACTGCCATAACCACCACCACAATAGTAATCACCCTCATCCTCAGCCTGGAGGTTTCCAATGGTTAAATAGGCTGCATTGGCAGAGCTGTCTATGGTCCCTGAGAACCGGCCATTGGTGTCATCATCGTAGAGAAGGTATTTGGGGCTCTCTCCAGCCTTCTGTTGGTACCAAGATATGCTATAACTGCCCACTTGGCTGTCTCGGCTCATGGTACATGAGATCTTTACTGTTTCTCCCGGGGGAAACGATTGTGCTGCCGGCTGAGTCAAGGTATACTGTGAGTTGGCTCCTGAAAATAAAATAAAAAAAAGGGAAGAGAATGAAGAGAGACATCCGATTCATCCACTCTTGGAGTATCTTTTGAAGAGCTGCTCTGACATCACTAAGTTTCGATGGGTTGGAAGGCATGGAAGGGGGTGGCTCTGACATCAGGATCAAACCAAAGTCACAGCTTGAGCCTGATCCTTTACAAACCATGAATGTTCTCAGATGTAAATTCAGGGGTGAGAACTCTTCCTAAATTACCTGTGCAGCATATGAAGAAGAAAGCCAAGAGGAGAGACCAGGCCATGATGGAGAACTGAGCTTTCTGGGAAACTCAGATTGGGAAACTGCTGTGTTCCCTTTAAACTCCCCCCAGGGATCTGGCTTTACCCCTTTATGCAAATTCAGCCTGCATCTCATTAGTAGTTTTTGATAAAAAAGGATTTCACTTGGAGGAAAGAGATGGTTTCCTGTTCCTCTTTTTATCTCTTCTTTGGTTCGTCTCTCTAGACCGTTGATATACTTAGGGCGGCCATGTTAGAGTAGCTGGTTTGGCCTAAGATCTCCATAGATGTATTCTGTCCTCATATATGATGAGGAGAGGACCTTTCAATTCAGAATGGAGCTAGAAGGGACCTTGGAGATCTTCTAGTCCAACCTTCTGTTCAAGCAGAAGACCCTATACCATTCTGGACAAATGACTGTCCAGGCTCTTCTTAAAAACCTCCAAGGATTAAGCACCCACAATGTCTGAAAGCAAGCTGTTCCATTGGATAATTCTTCTCAATGTTAGGAAGTTTCTCCTCAATTCCAGGTTGCTTCTCTCCTTGATTCATTTCCATCCATTGTTTCTTGTTCTGCCCTTCGGTGCTTTGAAAAATAAGTTGACCCTCCTTTGTGGCAGCCCCTCAAATACTTGAATTCTTCTATCGTGTCACGCCCTAGTCCTTCTTCTTTCTAGAGTAGCCATACCCAATTCTTGCAGCTGTTCTTCATAGATTTTAATCTCCAGGCCTTTTAATCATGTTAGTTGCTCTTCTCTGCACTCTTTCCAAAGTCTCAACATTTTTTTGTAATGTGGTGACCAAAACTGGATGCAGAATTCAAGGTGTGGTCTTACTAAAGTTTTATAAAGATTGATTGGTCTATCAATGTATAGACTCTTCCAATCTTATTACTTGAACAACTGATTTGCAAAATAAAGTTTTTTAAGCATTTAACCCTCCAGGAATAAATCCCCAGGAATTGTTTGTGTGTCACGGTTGGGATGAGGACACTGATTCCATCTGATTATTTCTGCAGAAACGGAAGCCTCTCACTTGGGACAGAGGTGCAAATCAAGTATTGTGAATAAAAATTGGCTCAGAGATTTATACAAAAAAACTTCCTTTGTAGAACTTACCGATCTATCTGTTTCCTTTTACAAGGTCAACATTCACACTTTGTTGAATACATTTGTCATTCTTGATGGAAGATTACATTTTGTCTTAATTAGTAGATGATATTTGTCATATGGTCCTTTTGTTAATCAGAACTCATTGTCAGAAGTTTCCTGCTGCACAGTTTGGCTTGTCAGTCTTGCAAGGAAGCTTACAGGATCCACTGCATAATTTATTTATTTTTTTAATTCTTGGTGTCCTGTGTTTACATAATTTGGCCATCCTCAAGCTCTCAACAATCCCTCAGTGGTCAACCTTAATTTTCTTCATCTCCTTAACAAAGAAATTGGAGGAAGAAAACCTCCAGAATTCATGAGAAATTAGGATTTCTGAAAAATCATTTTCCAAACTGAAATCCATGTGGTAGAAATTCAGCCTATCGCCTGGGGTGCTATATCTACACACACGTAAAGCAGTGTTTTGAGTTTAGATCTTCAGTTTTAATCTGAAATGGTCTCTCCTCCGAAAACATTTGAAAAATGTAGTAAGAGCTCCTCCCCATGGCCAAGTCTCTGTGGAGACAGATTGCAGCGTCTTTTGAAAGAGGATTCTTAAAAGGGGAAGGAGTTAGTTGGCTCTTTCTAAAGTTCAGGGAAGCAGGCACGTGCACAGTCCAGATTTTGAATCAGAAAGTGCCAAATAATGGTTAAAATCATAGATTAGGGATGAAGATATCGGTTCAGGCTCAGCCACAGAAGTCCCCTTGTGATCTCGGTCCCCTCAATCTCTGCCAGATTTGCCTCTACATCTGCTTTTGGATGGTCAAAGATTAAACCCCACTGGTATTATCTTGGAAATCAAACATCTCATGTAACTGAAATATAGACTGTAAAGGTAAAACAACAACAACAAGAACAAAGAAACCCAACTAAATTTGGGGTTTGGTACAAACCCATATTTTAAATTGTAGTTCAAACAGGATTCTTGGTTCAAATTGAATTCTACATCAGATTTGCTTTCTAAACTGGAGTCCTTTTGGTAGTTGAATTTTATTTCCATGAAAGGTCAATACCAGACAAGCCTCCTTTTATTTTCCTTTCTAGGAGAAATATGTGATATATTTTCCAATTTTAATCAAGGTGGGGGATGGGGGGAGTAAAAATGTATGGATGCAATGTTTCTTTATTGCAACTCTGATGAATGTTGCAAATTTATCTCTACCGTTTTTCATTTTCCAAAAAAGGAGAAGGTCCTTATGGTTAGCAAGGCTGAGAGAAGAACTGACTCTGCTCTCTAAGTATTAACTGTGTAAATATTTCACAGGCCAGGCTGATGGTTCACGAAGGAGAAGAAGGAAGTGTTCGCAAGGGGAGGTTTTTGTCTCACTTCTGCAAGTGATTGTATCACTGTGGATACCACACGTTGCTGCTAGTGCTGTAAGCACCACCACAGTAGTAAATACCCTCATCATCAGCCTGGAGGTTTCCAATGGTTAAATAGGCTGCATTGGCAGAGGTGTCTATGGTCCCCGAGAACCTGCCATTGTTGTTGTTGTCATAGAGAAGGAATTTGGGTCTCTCTCCAGCCTTCTGTTGGTACCAAGACATGTAATAGCTGCCCACTCGGCTGTCTTGGCTCATGGTACAGGAGATCTTTGCTGGTTGTCCCAGTGGAAATGATTGTGCTGCGGGTTGAGTCAAGGTGTACTGTGAGTTGGCTCCTGAAGAAAAAAAAAAGGAAGAGAATGAAGGTGGACATCCTATAGATCCACTCTTGGAGTGTCTTTTGAAGAGCTGCTCTGATTGAAATCCAAACATCACTGAATTTCGATGGGTTGGAAGGCATGGAAGGGGGTGGCTTTGATATCAGGATCAAGCCACCATTAACAGTTTCAGCCTGATGGTTTCCAAACCATTAATTCCCTCAGATGTAAATTCAGAGGTTAGAATTCTTCCTAAATTACCTGTGCACCATAAGAAGAAGAAAGCCAAGAGCAGAGACCAGGCCATGATGTAGAGCTGAGCTTTCTGGGAAACTCAGATTGGGAAGCTGCCATGTTCCCTTTAAACCCCCCCAGGGATCTGGCTTTACCCCTTTATGCAAATTCAGCTTGCATCTCATTAGTAGTTTTTGATAAAAAAGGATTTCACTTGGAGGAAAGAGATGGTTTCCTGTTCCTCTTTTTATCTCTTCTTTCGTTCGTCTCTCTAGACTGTTGATATACTTAGGGCGGCCATGTTACAGCATCTGATTTGGTCTAAGATCCTCATCAAAGTACTTTATCCTCAATTATATGATGAGGAAAGGATTTTTCAATTCAGAATGGAGCTGGAAGGGACCTTAGAGATCTTCTAGTCCAACCTTCTGCTCAAGCAGAAGAGCCTATAAGATTTTGACCAATGGCTGCCCAGGCGCTTCTTAAAAACCTCAAGTGTTGGAGCACCCATGACTTCTGAAGTCCAGCCCTTCCACTGGTTAAGTGTTGTCACAATTAGGAAGTTTCTCCTTAATTCCAGGTTGCTTCTCTCTTTGATTCATTTCGGTCCATTATTTTTTGTTCTGCCCTCTGGTGCTTTGAAAAATAAGTTGACCCCCTCTTCCTTGTGTCAGCCCCTCAAATACTGGAATACTTCTATCTAGTCCTTCTTCCTCCTAAACTAGAGATACCCAATTCTTGCAACTGTTCTTCATAGGTTTTAATCTCGAACTTGGATGCTCTTCTCTGCACTCTGCAAAATCTCAAGTTGTTTTTTTTTTTTTTGTAATGTGGTGACCAAAAGTGATGCAGTATTCCAGGTGTGGCCTTACTAAGGTTTTATAAAGATCTATTGATATCAATGTACAGACTCTCTTCCTATCTTACTACTTGAACACCTGATTTGCAATATAAAGAATATTTTTTACAAACAACTGGTAACATTCTTTAAGAATTTAACCCTCCAGGAATAAATCCCCAGGAATTGTTTGTGTGTCACACTTGGGAAGACAGTGCTGATTCCAGCTGATTATTTCTGCAGGAACAGAAGCCTCACACTTGGGACAGAGGTGCAAATCAAGCACCCCGAAATAAAAATTGGCTCAGAGATTCATACAACGTAATTTCTTTGTACAACTTGTCAATTTATCTGTTTGTTTTTTATAAGGTCAGTATTCACACTGCGTTGTCTACACTTGTCATTCTTGATGGAAGATTACATTTTGTCTTGGTCAGTAGATTACATTTGTCATATGGTCCTTTTGTTAATCATAACTCATTGTCAGAAGTTTCCTGCTGCACAGTTTGGCTTGTCAGTTTTGCAAGGAAGCTTACAGGATCCACTGCATAATTTAATTTTTTAAAATTCTTGGCGTCCCGTGTTTACATAATTTGGCCATCATCAAGCTCTCAACAATCCCTCAGAAAATTAATCCCTTAATTTTCTTCATCTCCTTAACAAAGAAATTGGAGGAAGAAAACCTCCAGAATTCATGAGAAATTAGGATTTCTGAAAAATCATCTTCCAAACTGAAATCCACGTGGTAGAAATTCAGCCTATCGCCTGGGGTGCTATATCTACACACACGTAAAGCAGTGTTTTGAGTTTAGATCTTCAGTTTCAATCTGAAATGGTCTCTCCTCTGAAAACATTTGAAAAATGTAGTAAGAGCTCCTCCCCATGGCCAAGTCTCTGTCGAGACAGATTGCAGCATCTTTTGAAAGAGGATTCTTAAAAGGGGAAGGAGTTAGTTGGCTCTTTCTAAAGTTCAGGGAAGCAGGCACGTGCACAGTCCAGATTTTGAATCAGAAAGTACCAAATAGTGGTTAAGATCATAGATTAGGGATGAAGATATCGGTTCAGGCTCAGCCACAGGAGCCCCCTTGTGATCTCGGTCCCCTCAATCTCTGCCAGATTTGCCTCTACATCTGCTTTTGGGTGGTCAAAGATTAAACCCCACTGGTATTATCTTGGAAATCAAACATCTCATGTAATTGAAATATAGACTGTAAAGGTAAAACAACAACAACAACAACAACAAAGAAACCCAACTAAATTTGGGGTTTGGTACAAACCCATATTTTAAATTGTAGTCCAAACAGGATTCTTGGTTCAAATTGAATTCTACATCAGATTTGCTTTCTAAACTGGAGTCCTTTTGGTCGTTGGATTTTATTTCCATGAAAGGTCAATACCAGACAAGCCTCCTTTTATTTTCCTTTCTAGGAGAAATATGTGATATATTTTCCAATTTTAATCAAGGTGGGGGGGGTGGGGAGTAAAAATGTAATGGATGCAATGTTTCTTTATTGCAACTCTGATGAATGTTGCAAATTTATCTCTACCGTTTTTCATTTTCCAAAAAAGGAGAAGGTCCTTATGCTTAGCAAGGCTGAGAGAAGAACTGACTCTGCTCTTTAAGTATTAACTGTGTAAATATTTCACAGGCCAGGCTGATGGTTCACTAAGAGGAAGAAGGAAGTGTTCGCAAGGGGAGGTTTTTGTCTCACTTCTGCAAGTGATTGTATCTCTGTGGATACCACCAGTTGCTGCCACTGCCGTAAGCACCACCACAATAATAATCAGCCTCATCCTCAGCCTGGAGGTTTGTAACGGTTAAATAGGCTGCATTGGCAGAGGTGTCCTTGGACCCAGTGAACCGCCCACTGCTGCCAGCATTATTGAGAAGGTATTTGGGGCTCTCTCCAGCCTTCTGTTGGTACCAAAATATGCCATAACTGCCCACTTGGCTGTCTCGGCTCATGGTACATGAGATCTTTGCTGGTTGTCCTGGAGGGAACGATTGTGCCGCAGGCTGAGTCAAGGTATACTGTGAGTTGGCTCCTGAAAATAATAATAATAATAATAATAATAATAATAATAATAATAATAATAATAATAGGAAGAATATGAAGGTGGACATCCTATTCATCTAGTTTTGGAGTATCTTTGGAAAAGCTGCTCTAATTAAAATCCAGACATCACTGAACCTCGATGGTTTGGAAGGCATGGAAGTCATGGCTTTGTTATCAGGATCAAACCATAGTTCTAGCTTGAAGCTGATGCTTTCCAAACCATCAGATTAATCCAGAGGTGAGAATTCTTCCTAATTTACCTGTGCACCATAAGAAGAAGAAGGCCAAGAGCAGAGACCACTCCATGATGCAGAATTGAGCTTTTGGGGAAACTCAAATTGGAAGACTGCTATAGTCCCTTTAAACCCCCCCAAAATTGGAGTCCTCCCCTTTATGCAAATTCATCTTGCATCTTGTTAGCACATTTTGGATAAAAAGAATTGCACTTGCAGGAGAGACATGATTTCCTGCTTCTTTTTAACCTCTTGTTTGGCTTGTTTCTTTTTGGCCCTAGAGATTCCTGTGGGTCGCCTTGTGGCAGGAGCTGGTTTCAGACAATCAGTCCAAGGTCCCCAAACATCTCATAGATATGTTGAGGAAAAGATCTTTCTCACAATTCCTTGATGTCAACAAACAGCCTTTTGGCCAATCCTGGTACTTGAACAACTAATTTGCAAAAGTCAGACAAAAATTTTCTTAGAGCACTGATAATATTTGGCAGTTCTTATCCTTCCAGGAATAAATCCCCAATAATTGTTTGTGTGTCACACTTGGGAAGAGGACGCTGATTCCATCTGATTATTTCTGCAGTAACAGAAGCCTCACTCTTGGGACAGAGGCGCAAATCGAGCACCCCGAAATAAAAATTGGCTCAGAGATGTATGCAAAAATCTTCCTTTGTACAACTTGTCGTTCTATCTGTTTCCTTTTACAAGGTCAGAATTCACACTTTGTTGACTACACTTGTTATTCTTGACTACATTTTGTCTTAATTAGCAGATTACATTTGTCATATTGTCCTTTTGTTCATCATAACTCATTGTCAGAAGTTTCCTGCTGCACAGTTTGGCTTGTCAGTTTTGCAAGGAAGCTTACAGGATCCACTGCAAAATACAAAAAAATAAAAATAAAAAATTGTGTGTGCCTTGTTTTTACATAATTTTGTCAGTTCCTGGCTGATTTGATGTCGAAGCCTTTATTTTATACTCTTAAACCATCATCAAGCTCTCAGCAAGCTCTCAGTGGTCAAACCTAAGGTTTATTTTCTTCATATCCTTAAGAAAGAAATTGGCGGGGAAAAAACTCCAGATTCTCTGAGAAATTAGGATTTCTGAAATATCATTTTCCAAACTGAAATCCATGTTGGAGAAATTCAGTATATGGCTTGGGTTGCTCCGTCCACACTCATGTAAAGCACTTGTTTCGGTTTAAATATTCCGTTTAAATATTAAATTTTCTCTTCATGGAAAATGTTTGAAAAATGTAGTATAAGAGCTCCTCCCCATGGCCAAACCTCTCTTGAGACAGACTGCCTTGTCTTTTGAAAGAAGATGTTTAAAAGGGAAAGCAGTTGGCTCTTTTCAAAGTTCAAGGAAGCAGCCATGGGTAACCACATCCCAGATTTTGAAAAGAAAAATGCCAAATAGTGGTTAAAGTCATAGATTAGGGATGAAGAGATCGGTTGAGGTTCAGCCACAGAAACCCTCTCGTGACCTTGGTCCTCTCAATCTCTCTCAGCCAAATTTGACTTTACTTCTGCTTTTGAATAGTCAAAAATAAAACACCAATGGTTTTATCTCGGAAATCAAACATCGCATATAATTGAAATGCAAACTGTAAAGGTAAAAACAACAACCATAGAAGAAACCCACCCAATTTTGGGGTTTGCTACGAATCCATATTTTAAATTACAGTCCAAACTTGATTCTTGGTTCCAATTCAACTTTACCTCAGATTTGTGTTCTACACTGGAGTCCTTTTGGTCATTGAATTGCATCCCCATAAAGAGGTCAATACCAGATCAGCCTGCTTTTCTTTTCTTTTCTATGAGAAATATGTGATATATCTTCAAATTTTAATCAAGGTAAAAATTTAATGGATACAATCTTTTTTTTTTAATTGCAACCATGATGAAGATTATGAATTTACTCCTGTCGTTTTTTTACGATACTGAACAGTGATGCAGGACAAGGTCTCTATGCTTAGCAAGGCTGAGAGAAGAACTGAGTCTGTTCTTAAGTATGAATTGTGTAAATATTTCACAGTCAAGTTCAGAGTTAGTTCAGAGGAAGAAGGCAGGGAGTTTTTACAAGTGAGCACAAGGGGAGCTTTTAGTCTCACTTCTGCAAGTGAGTGTATCACTGTGGATACTTCCAGTTGTTGGTACTGCCATAATAACTAGCACAATAATAACCAGCCTCATCCTCATCCTGGAGGTTTGTAATGGTTAAATAGGCTGCATTGGTAGAGGCGTCCTTATACCCCGTGAACCGACCGTTGCTGCCGGCATTATAGAGAAGGTGTTTGGGGCTCTCTCCAGCCTTCTGTTGGTACCAATGTATGTTACGACTGCCTACTTGGGCAACTTGGCTCATGGTACATGAGATCTTTGCTGGTTGTCCCAGGGGAAACGATTGTGCCACAGGCTGAGTCAAGGTTATCTGTGAGTTGGCTCCTGAAAATAAAAAGAGGAAGAGAATGAAGAGAGACATCCTATTCATCCACTCTTGGAGTAGCTTTGGAAGAGCTGCTCTGACTGAAATCCAGACATCACTCAATTTCAATGGGTTGGAAAGCATGGAAGGCGGTGGCTGTGACATCAAGATCAAACCACAGTTACAGCTTGAACCTGATACTTTGCAAACAATGCCTGCTTGCAGAGGTAAATTCAGAGTTAGGGATTCTTCCCAAATTACCTGTCCACCATAAGACAGCCAAGACAGCCAACAGCAGAGACCAAGCCATGATGGAGAATTGAGCTTTTTGGGAAACTCAAATTGGAAGACTGCTATAATCCCTTTTCATCCCCAAGAATCTGAGTGCTGCCCCCTTTATGCAAATTCAGCTTGCATCTTGTTAGCAGGTTTTGGATAAAAAGAATTGCATTTGGAGGAAAGACATGGTTTCCTGTTTCTTTTTAACCTCTTGTTTGTCTTGTCTCTGTTTGGCCCTAGAGACACCTGTGTGGGTGGACATGTGGCAGGAGCTGGTTTCAGAGTATCGATTCGAGGTCCCCAATGATCTCATAGATATGTTGAGGAGAGGACCTTTCTCACGATTCATTGATGTCAAAAAACAGCCTTTTGACCAATCCTGTTACTTGAACAACTAATTTGCAAAACCCAGAGTAAAACATTCCTAGAGCACTGATAATGTTTCCCCAGTTCTTATCCTTTCAGGAAAAAATCCCGGAAGTTGTGGAAGGGATTCCAAACTGAAATCCATGTGGTAGAAATTCAGTATATCACCTGTGTTGTTCCATCCACACTCACATAAAGCATTGATTCGGTTTAGATATTCAGTTTCAATCTGAAGTGGTCCTCTAAAAATATTTGGAAAATGTAGTAAGAGCTCCTCCCTATGGGCAAACCTCTCTTGAGACAGACTGCCTTGTCTTTTGAAAGAGGATTCTTAAAAGGGGAAGGAGTTAGTTGGCTCTTTTTAAAGTTCAGGGAAGCAGGCCCGGGCAACCACATCCCTGATTTTTAGAAGAAAAATGTCAAATAGTGGTTAAGGTCATAGATCAGGATTGAAGAGATCAGTTGAGGTTCAGTCACAGAAACCACCCCACAATCTCTCTCAGCCAAATTTGCCTCTACTTCTGCTTTTGAATTGTCAAAAAAAAAGACCCTACTGGTTTTATCGTGGAAATCAAACATCTCATATAATTAAAATATAGAAGGTAAAGGAGAACAACAACAACAAAGAAACCCACCCAATTTTGGGGTTTGGCCCAAATTTAAATTATAGTCCAACCATGGTTCTTGGTTCAAACTGAATTCTACATCAGATTTGCTTTCTAAACTGTAGTCCTTTGGGTATTTGAATTGCATTTCCATAAAAATGTAATGGAGGCAATGTTTCTTTATTGCAACTCTGATGAATATTGCAAATTTATCCCTGCCATTTTTCATTTTCCAAAAAGGAGAAGGTCCTTATGCTTAGTAAGGCTGAGAGAAGAACTGACTCTGCTCTTTAAGTATTAACTGTGTAAATATTTCACAGGCCAGGCTGATGGTTCACGAAAGGGGAAGAAGGAAGTGTTCGCAAGGGGAGGTTTTTGTCTCACTTCTGCAAATGAGTGTATCACTGTGGATACCACCAGTTGCTGCCACTGCCGTAAGCACCACCACAATAGTAAATACCCTCATCATCAGCCTGGAGGTTTCCAATGGTTAGAACAAATGGCTCGTTCAGGGGAAGAAGGAAGTGTTTGCAAGTAAGCACAAGGGGAGGTTTTTGTCTCACTTCTGCATGCGATTGTATCACTGTGGATATCCGTAGTTGCTGCCACTGCCGTAATTACCAGCACAATAGTAAATACCCTCATCATCAGCCTGGAGGTTTGTAACGGTTAAATAGGCTGCATTGGCAGAGCTGTCGATGGTCCCCGAGAACCTGCCATTGTTGTTGTTGTCATAGAGAAGGAATTTGGGTCTCTCTCCAGCCTTCTGTTGGTACCAAGACATGTAAGAGCTGCCCACTCGGCTGTCTCGACTCATGGTACAGGAGATCTTTGTTATTTCTCCCAGGGGAAACGATTGTGTGGCAGGTTGAGTCAAGGTATACTGTGAGTTGGCTCCTGAAAATAAAATTAAAACAATGGAAGAGAATGAAGATAGACATGCTATAGAACCATTCTTGGCGTATCTTTCGAAGAGCTGCTCTGATTTAAATCCAGACACCCCTGAACTTCGATGGTTTGGAAGGCATGGAAGTCATGGCTTTGTTATCAGGATCAAACCACAGTTCTAGCTTGAAGCTGATGCTTTCCAAACCATCAGATAAATCCAGAGGTGAGAATTCTTCCTAAATTACCTGTCCACCATAAGAAGAAGACAGCCAAGAGCAGAGACCACTCCATGATGCAGAATTGAGCTGTTTGGGAAACTCAGATTGGGAGACTGTTTTAGTCCCTTTAAACCCCCCCCCAAAAAATTGGAGTCCTCCCCTTTATGCAAATTCAACTTGCATCTCATTAGTAGTTTTTGATAAAAAGAATTTCACTTAGAGGGAAGAGATCAGGTTTCCTGTTCCTCTTTTTATCTCTTCTTTCATTCATCTCTCTTGACCATGGTTATACTTAGGGCGGCAATGTTACAGTAGCTGGTTTGGTCTAGGATCCCCATCAACGTACTTTATCCTCAATTATATGATGAGGAGAGGACCTTTCTCAAGAGTCAATTCAGAATAGTTCAAGCTTCTGTTCAAGCAATAGACCCTATACCATTTTGGACAAATGGTTGTCCAGGCTCTTCTTAAACAACTCCAGTGATGAAGTACCCATAAGTTCTGAAGGCAACTTCTGTTCCACTCATTTATTAATTATTCTCACTGTTAGGAAATTACTCCTTAATTCCAGACTGCTTCTCTCCTTGATTACTTTCCATCCATTGTTTCTTGTCCTGCCTTCAGGTGCTTTGGAAGCTAAGTTGACCCCCTTCCCTCTTCTTTGTGGCAGCCCCTCAAATACTGGAATACTGCCATTATGTCATCCTTAGTCCTTCTTTCTAGACTTGCCATACCCAATTCTTGCAACTGTTCTTCATATGGCTTAGTCTCCTCTTATTGCTCTTCTCTGCACTCTTCCCAAAGTCTCAATATCTTTTTTGTAACCACAGTTACAGCTTTTGATAGAGCTCAGCTCTCCCATGTGGCTGAACCTCTGTTGAGACAGATTCCATTGCCTTTTCTGATATGATTTTAAAAGGGGGAGTTTTATAAGGCTCAGAGAAGCGTACATGCGCAATCACATCTCATGGTTTAAAATAAAGTGATATCTACTGGTTAAGATGACAGACTAGGAATGAAGAGATCCGTTCAGCTTCAGCCACAGTTTCCTTCCCGTGAGAAATATCAATTTTCAAATTTTAATCACAAGGGGGGGAAAAACAGCACTGTGTGCAATCCTTTTCATTGCAACTGTGATGAAGATGGAGAATTTATTCCTGTTATTCTCTATTTTATTTAAAAATGAAACCAGAACCAGGTCTGGGCGCATCCCAGATTTGGATGTATATGGAGGAGCATGGTCACGAGTTCAACTTCCAAGAGACTGAAGTCGTTGCCCTCGACGAAACAAAAGGAGTGCGCCTCTTGAAAGAAGCCTGGTTTTCTAACAACAACTCCCTCAATAGACATATTGACATACCACTGGCATATCAGGCTTTATGGCACCAGGAAAGACTTAAGGAGGACCGGTCACTAAGACTGAATGGAGATCAGGGACAAATTTCCTCCTCTAGGCATAGAGATTGGCCCAATAAAGATGTGATAAACCCTGATAGACGGCAAGAGAGTAGGTTAGGGAAACAGCAGAATGAGGAAGATAGTGGGGGGTAAGGAAGAACAACGCAGACCCATCACAAGATCATGGGCAAAACGAATGGGTTTAGAGGAGGCAACGTGTATGCCTAAACGGGAAAGGCATAACAATGAGGGAGAAGGAGCCGGGAGAAATACCTTCAAAGCAATGCCTGATAACCCTGCGTTACCCCCCAGGGAGAGAAAGAGGCAACACACAATGGGGAAGGAGGCAGGGGGAAGTGCATTGTCATCTGTTAGCATGACTAAGGCAGAAAAAAGTTAATTACAGGGGGAACGCAAGGGTGTGGGCCTGTTACGCGCGCAATGACTAAACTGATCATCATTACATAAAAGCAAGCAGCTCCTCAATGGGGATTTTACACTCTGACGAAGTCGGTAGGGGCCGACGAAAGCTTAGCACAAGTTTTAAAATAAAATTTTTTAAACTTTTAAACGTTCCGGAGATCGTGATGTCTATTGCCTCTTCTATCACTATACCTGGAACTCGCATTTATATATATATATGTAGGTCTTTGGTTATTCGGGTTTTCTCCCGCATAAAATTGGAGGTTTTTTGGCAACGTTTCGACGATGTCTCATTCATCATCTTCAGGCTGGTGTCTGTGGCTTCGTGCTTCTAGGAGCAATGTGTGTGATCGCAGCTGTTTCTTCCTTTTAACTGCCAGTGGGGGTGCGAACTGATTGGGTGGGAGCTTGGCTGTGTTCTGATTGGGTGGAGGTGTGTTCTGATTGGTTGGGGGTTTGGCTGTGTTCTGATTGGATGGGGGGTTGGCTGTGCTCTGATTGGCTGAGTGTGTGTTCTGTTTAGGTGGGGGCTTCACACACATTGCTCCTAGAAGCACGAAGCCGAAGACACCAGCCTGAAGATGACGAATGAGACTTCGTCAAAACGTTGCCAAAAAACCTCCAATTTTACGCGGGAGAAAACCCGAATAACCAAAGACCTACATATATATATATATATATATATATATATATATATATATATATATATATATATATATATATATATATATATATATTTATCCCACCTTGAATAAATCTCCTGTAATTTGCGGTATCTCCCAGTCAAACAAAACATCCTACTAAGTTTTGCAATAGATGAATTATTCGGAAAAGGTGCTGAATGAAACAGCATATAACAAAATATCTTTCTGGGTGTGGCACTAGTATGATCTTTTTCAATGGGGTGCTCCTCAGGGAGATTTAACAGCTTCCTCCCCCACCCCAACAATCTATAGGCAACATGGTGTGCTTGCAGACATGTAGACCATGCAACCAGAAAAACAATTTCAGGTGTTCTCTTCAGTTGTAAGAGGTGGGTGGCCAAGCAGAGCAAGAAGAAGAAAAACTGGGCAGGAGGAAGTTACGGTGATACCACTGCCTTTTGGTTCTGCTTCATCATCCAAGACGTGTTGCAGACATGTAGACGTTGTGGAGCAATTAGATGGACCCAAATGGGAAGCAGAATGCACAGAAAGCAATATTTTCCTGCCTAAGGTGCATAATTGCCATTAGGCATCAATTCAAAAGTAGAGAAGTTCTCCTACATTCCCTCAAGATGATTCCCATGTCAAGAAACGTCTGGTTGAGTCTGTGAAAGTGTGAAGGAAGGGGAGAATCATGGGAAGATGACAGGTCTTGGAGGTCAGGAATCCATAATGTAGACCTCACCCCCAGAGAGATTCTTGGCTTGGCATTTTTTCCCCTCTTGGAACAGGGAGATCTTTCTTGTTGGGGATGGTTGAGCTTCTCCAAGCCAACCCAGAAGATTGAATGTCTCAGAAGGAGGTTTTTGTTGCACTTCCCCCTTAGATTGTATCACTGTGCACTGATTACTGTCCCACACCTGACAGTAATATACTGCCTCGTCCTGTGCTTGGGCTCTGGAGATGCTTAAGGTGGCCGTATTACCAGAGTTGGTACCAGAGAATCGGTCTGAGATCCCTGTGGGTCTCTGGTCATCACCGTATATAATCAGAACAGGAGGATCTCCAGGCTTCTGCTGGTACCACTGGACATTCTTGCTTCCAATGTTGTTTGCTGAACAAGTGATCCTTTCATTCTGTCCCAGGGAGACAGATACGGATGCCGGCTGGGTCAGGACATACTGGCCAAAGGATCCTATGCAAAGAAACAAAGAAATAAATAATGTCTTGTGCAAGAGAACATTTCCACTTGATGAAACATCTAACCAACGATCTCTCTTCTTTTACAGCACCTGAGGAGTTGACCAGCAACGAGAGAAGGAAGGAAGCCCAGAACATGATGGGAAATCTGATGCACTTTCCTCCTGAAGGCAAAAAAGTCAACTGCTTCAACACTTGTGCCTTCCCTTTTATATACGTCACACGTCTTGTGACTAACCCTCAGATGCAAAGCATTGGCTTTGAAATAGTTGGTGTAGTAGTAGAAGAGCCATGAGGATGCAGTGGTTATTGTAGGCTGACTCTGTCGACAGCCAGGAGTTCGATCTTGACTGGCTCAAGGTTGACTCAGCCTTCCATCCTTCAGAGATCGGTAAAACAAAGACCCAGATTGTTGGGGACAATAGGTTGACTCTGTAAACTGCTTAGAGAGGGCTGTAAAGCACTGTGAAGTGGTGTATAAGTCTAAGTGCTACTGCTATTAAGAATGGTTAGAATACAATATTGCAGACTAACTCTGCCCACTGCCAAGAGTTCGATCCAAAGCACACATGGACGCTGAATGGCACCTTCCTGGCTGGGGAATAAATAGAGGGAAAGGTGAGTGATTGCCGTAGGAGACAACAGTTCATATTTCTGGAGATTTTGCTCATTGCGTTTCATGCCACAAAGACTGCTTGCCAGAACTTAATTTGCAGCCTTTCGGCTGGGAGCTCACGGTTTTGCAATTATCACAAGGAACTGATAAGGTCTGTTGCTGCAGTTAACTCCTTGCAGGACTCTTGCTTGGACTTTTCGGTGGGTGAATGCCATTCAGACAATGACAATGCCATTCAGACAATAATTCACAAGAGGTAACTAAAGAGTGGGGGGAGGAGGTTGTGACCAGGAGTCTGTTTCTTGTTTCTGCTAAACCTGGGTGTCAGAACAGTTAGTTAATGGGTAGTGCCTCCTTTTCACACTAAGAGGTTTTGTCTCACTTCCTCCTCTGCCTGTTTCACTGTGGCCAGTGATAGATGCCATCCCACCGTAAGAGACAATGGTAGATTGCCTCATCCTCAGCCTGGGCCCTGGCAATGCTTAACACAGCTGTGTTCCCAGACACCGAGCCTGAATATCGTTCTGAGATTCCTGCTGGCCTGGTAGCTCCACTGTAAATAATGAGCTTAGGTGTCTTGCCCGGTTGTTGTTGAAACCATTGCTGAAGTTTGGCATCCATATTATCCCCCCTGCAAGTGATCTGAATATCTTGTCCCAGAGGCACGGAGGTAGATTGGGGCTGGTTCACCGAGGGAGAACCTGCAGAGAGAAAGAGGTGATTGATGAACCAAGCAAGGTTCCATTGGAGGAGAACGAGATCTTCTTTTGCCGTACCTGAGCAAAAGTTGAAGACCACGAAGGAGAGTGGTAGCCAGATCATTATGGGCGTTCAAAAAAACCCCCCCACAACTTCCTAAAGCTCAGAATCTCCTTTAGTTCAGACTTTCTCTTTCCCTCTTAAACCTTGTGGGACCTCTGATCCAAGCTCATATTCAAATCATGTCCCCCTTAAAAAGCACCACCTCCTCTTCACGCCTTCATTCTTGCAGACGCTACCAAATAAAGCGAGGGTCCCAATTCCTTATCAAGATTTGAGAGGAGGAGCTTACAGTTGACCAGATGTTGCTAAAATGCGTTTCCAAAGCTTGTCCCAATTTGTCGTCCAGGTGGGGGTTCTACTTCAGACATACCTGAAGGGTGCTATAAGTACAGGCAGTACATGGGCCCTATCCCATTGTGCTCCCAACTGAGACCCAATGGTTTTTGTTACGAAATGCATATCTTTGGAAATTTGGTGAGGAGGAAGGGAAGGAGGAGGAAAAGGAAGAGGAGGAGGAATAGAATAGAATTTTATTGGCCAAGTGTAATTGGACACACAAGGAATTTGTCTTTGGTGCATATGCTCTCAGTGTACATAAAAGAAAAGATACGTTCATCAAGAATCATAAAGTACAACACTTAATGATAGTCATAGGGTACAAATAAGCAATCATACCATATTAGGAATATGAGGAGGAATATGAGGAGGAGGAGGAGGAGAAGGAGGAGGAGGAGGAGGAATAGAATAGAATTTTATTGGCCAAGTGTGATTGGATACACAAGGAATTTGTCTTGGTGCATATGCTCTCAGTGTACATAAAAGAAAAGATATGTTCGTCAAGAATCATAAGGTGCAACACTTAATGATGGTCATAGGGTACAAATAACCAATCAAATGATATTAGGAATATGAGAAGGAATATGAGGAGAAGAAGGAGCAGGAGGAGGAGGAGGAGATGGTAAAGGAAGAGAAGGAGGAGGAGGAGGAGGAGGAGGAGGAGGAGGAGGAGGAGGAGGAGGAGAAGAAGAAGAAGAAATAATAACGGAGGTGGAGGAAGAAGAAGAAAAAGAAGAGGAGGAGGAGGAGGACCTAAGAACTAATGTATCATTTTGGCATTCATTATATTTATTCATAGCTCTTTTGGTTTCCTCTGGGTTGAAGACTTCCAAAAGAAGCAGGTGTTAGAACTTCACAGACTGTTGAATAGATATGGTTGACCAGGATTCCTTATTTAAGACCCAGAGTTGCAACGGCACTGCATCTCATTAGTTTGAGAGGTGTGCCCTCTGGTGTCTACATTCATCATGGCTATTACTTAATCTGCACCCCAGGCCAATATTGATCAACGCCAGGCGTCCTTCTACTAAGTTGATTCAGCACAAGGTAACCTAGCAGGTTGCCTTTGATCTCCTCCAGCATGTTTCAGGAGTGGTGACAGATGTTTAGTTGGGTGCATTTCTAGGAAGGTGGCACCCTCTGCGGTCAAGTCCTGTAACCATAACTGGGTGACACTTTCTCCCATACAAAATATATCTCAGAGAAAGGTGATCCCAGCCCCAAATTTTTGCAGGGTTCCTTCTTTCCTCCTCAGAGCAAAGCAGGTTCTTTTAATGTCCTTCGATCAGAGAAGGACCAACCCAACCTTTGAGCAACTCTCTGCTATTCAAAAGAAGAAGAAGGTTTTTGTCTCAGTTCCCCATTAGATTGTCTCACTGTGGAACACTCCACCACTGCTATACCACATGTAACAGTAATAATCAGCCTTGTCTTCAGCCTGAAGGTTTGTGATAGTTAAGTAGCCATTGTTGCCTGACCGGGTTCCCGTGAATCGGTCTGGGATCCCTTCTCCTCTGCTGCAGCCATCACAGTGCACAAAGCGAGGGGCTTCCCCAGATCTCTGTTGAAGCCAGTAAATATAGTTTGGAGAGCTGCTGATGGCACAGGATATTTTAATTGTCCCTCCTAGAGATCCAGACTGGGAGACCAACTGAGTCAAGGTGGGCTGTGAAGTGACACCTTTACAAAGAGGGGGAAAAAGGAGGAAAAAATGAAGATTTGTTACATTATCTGGGCCTCCAAAAATCCCAGAACCATCCTTTGGATGGACCATATTGGATTTTATATTGTGCAAACTGCAGAGTTTTTATTGGACAGTTTAAGAAGAGGTCCCACACATACTTACGTGAGAAAAAACTAAGAAGTGAAAAGAAAACCAGTGTCCAGGCCATGGTGCTTTCCTTCAAACAGTCTCCCTTCCTACAACCAGAGAATATCTACCTGGGATCCTTCTATCTTCTTACTTAAGTCTTTCTGGAATTGATGAAAGATCCATGCAAATATAGACACATTGATTGGCTTTCTTTGAATTGCTTTTGACCAACGAGCAGAGGAGATATTTGCATAAAGGGAAGGGTTAAGAAGAGGTCTTTATTTAGGTTTTAAGTCATAACGTAGGAAATTTAGGAGAAAGGAATTCACAAAGAATGAAGTCAGGTTTGGGATTGGGCAGGACCAGTTCTACCAGAAGACAAACTGGTGCATCTACCATCAACAGCACATCATCAGAAAGCAGCCAAATGTGTCCTGATGTTTTTACCGATGCTGTAATTTTGTTTTCATCCTAAAAATGGGAAGATTCCTTCATTTTACTTACTTAATTTGCACCCCAGGCCAATATTGATCAATGCCAGGCGTCCTTCTACTAAGTTGATTCAGCTCAAGGTAACCTGGCCGGTTGCCTTTGATCTCCTCCAGCATGTCCCCTTGTGAAGTTCCTAGATAAGCAAGGGCCTCTAAATTGAGAGGATGAAGTCCAATGATTCAGTCCACAAAGTATCCAAAGCAAGAAGCTCTACAAGAATTAATTACAGATCCCGAATGACATTGTCAACCTCTCAACCCTTTTCAATCTGGACCGATCTGCTCTGCCATTCCAGACAACCAAAAGAAAACAGCTTTAAAGCCACCTAAAGGCGTTTTGTCACTGCAGTTCCATGGTTATTAATTCTACATGGGAAAAACATGGGAATCTCCCTCAAAAAAAAAAAAGAGTTTCTGTACATAAAGGAGACTCCAGAATTGAGAAACATCCTCTTCTATGAAACACCTCTGATGTCACCAGCTGTTTTTTGACTTTCCTTTCTTGACCTTTGCATGAAGCATTTTGCAGCTGGTGCAATTTCTCACTCTGTTGCACAGAGGAGAGTTTCAGGAGTGGTGGCAGATGTTTGGTTGGGTGCATTTCGAGGAAGGTGGCACCCTCTGCGGTCAAGTCCTGTAACCATAACTGGGTGACACTTTCTCCCATACAAAATATATCTCAGAGAAAGGTGATCCCAGCCCCAAATTTTTGCAGGGTTCCTTCTTTCCTCCTCAGAGCAAAGTAGGTTCTTTTAATGTCCTTCATCCAAGGTTGAGTTGGGTCATCTGGTTGTCCAGAGAAGCTTATGCAATCAATAAAGTCCAGAGAGAGATGTTTTCTGTTCAGAAAGAAATTCCCAATAACAGCATTTAAATTATATTTAGCATAAATTGGCCACAGACAAAGTTTCCAAGATTGTGTTATTACACCAAATTCAACATAATATCCCCATTTTTTCCCCAACTTTTGGAATTCCTGTGACATATGAGTCTTGATCGGGCTTAACAAAAAAGATGGACAAAGTCACAAAAACAAATATTTGGTTACTTTTTTTTGTCCAATTCAACATCACCATTTTCCTCTGTTTTGACGACTACTGTTTAATAACATCGCATACCTAATTCCTCATTGGCAGAAAGATAGATCTTTCTATGCTTCCATGAACAAAAATTAAAGCAAGAAAATAGAAGGAAAGGTTAATGACCCTTCTGATCACAGTGATATGGGAAACATCTTGAGATGATTCCATCAGAATGAATTGCTATGGATTACAGAGTCAGAGGGTGGGCTACCTCCACCCTTTGGCGTTGTTTCATATGGTGCTTTACCTGATTTCCACAGTGCCTTGTGAGAAGTCAGTTTGGAGCATTCTCTCTGGGGTCATTGTGGAGGCAGGGAAGAGGAGAGGAACGGGAGGGCTGAATCAGGAGAACCTATCACCAATGTGTTTGAGGAGAATTTATCGTAGAACTTTTTGAGTAAAAAAAATCTATTTCTCCACTTCTTTTGGTTTGTTTGTAGGCTAAACACAATTTTCAACTGCAAAATGTCAACGTAGGGAATGAACGCCTGGCTTACTACACAAGTGGGAACTATAATGTATGTCCTTGTATATTATACTCATCATTTCATTCTTGCGCCCAGAAGAATGAAGATGTTTTTCTTGTGTTTGTATATTTTAGTTGCCTTCTTCTGCAAGATGGATCTCTCTTTTTATCTCTGCTTGGCAGCAACAGCTTGCAGTGCACTTTCATTGCATCATAGAAAAGCCAACACAACCTTTGAGCAGCTGTTTGCAATGCAATGGGAAAAGGTTTTTGTCTCAGTTCCCCATTAGATTGTATCACTGTGGAACACCTTTCCACTGCTATACCACATGTAACAGTAATAATCAGCCTCGTCTTCAGCCTGAAGGTTGGTGATGGTTAAGTAGCCGTTGTTGCCTGATCGGGTTCCCGTGAATCGGTCTGGGATGCCTTCTCCCCTGTTACAGCCATCACAATGAACAAAGCGAGGAGCTTCCCCGGATCTCTGCTGAAGCCAGTAAATATAGTTTGGAGAGCTGCTGATGGCACAGGATATTTTAATTGTCCCTCCTAGAGATCCAGACTGGGAGACCGACTGAGTCAAGGTGGGCTGTGAAGTGACACCTTTACAAAGAGGGGAAAAAAGAAGGAAATAATGAAGATTTGTTATATTATCTGGGCGTCCAAAAATCCCAGAACCATCCTTTGGATGGACCATATAGGATTTTGTATTGTGCAGACCACAGAGTTTTTATTGGACAGTTTAAGAAGAGGTCCCACACATACTTACATGAGAAATAAGTAAGAAGGGAAAGGAAAACCAGTGTCCAGGCCATAGTGCTTTCCTTCAAAAAGTCTCCCTTCCTAAAACCAGAGAATATCTACCTGGGATCCTTCTGCCTTCTTACTTAAGACCTCCTAGAATTGAAGAAAGGTCCATGCAAATATAGATGCACTGATTGGCTTTCTTTGAATTGCTTTTGACCAACGAGCAGAGGAGATATTTCCATAAAGGGAAGGGTTAAGAAGAAGTCTTTATTTAGGTTTTAAGTCATAATGTAGGAAATTTAGGAGAAAGGAATTCACAAAGAATGAAGTCAGGTTTGGGCAAGACCTGGTCTACCAAAAGACAAACTGAGGTGTCTACCAGGTGGCCCCCTCTGCGGTCAAGTCCTGTAACCATAACTGGGTGACACTTTCTCCCATACAAAATATATCTCAGAGAAAGGTGATCCCAGCCTCAAACTTTTGCAGGGTTCCTTCTTTCCTCCTCAGAGCAAAGCAGGTTGTTTTAATGTCCTTCATCCATGGTTGAGTTGGGTCACCTTGTTGTCCAGAGAAGCTTATGCAATCAATAAAGCCAGGGAGAGATGTTTTCTGTTCAGAAAGAAATTCTCAATAACCGCATTTAAATTATATTTAGCATAAATAGGCCACAGACAAAGTTTCCAAGATTGTGTTATTACACCAAATTCAACATAATATCCCCATTTCCCCCCCAACTTTTGGAATTCCTGTGACATATGAGTCTTGATCGGGCTTAACAAAAAAGTCACAAAAGTCACAAAATACCTAATTCCTCATTGGCAGAAAGATAGATCTTTCAATGCTTCCATAAACGAAAATTAAAGCAAGAAAATAGAACGAAAGGTTAATGACCCTTCTGATGACAGTGATATGGGAAACATCTTGAGATGATTCCATCAGAATGAATTGCTATGGATTATAGAGTCTGAGGGTGGGCTACCTCCACCCTTTGGCGTTGTTTGATATGGTGCTTTACCTGATTTCCACAGTGCCTTGTGAGAAGTCAGTTTAGAGCATTCTCTCTGGGGTCATTGTGGAGGCAGGGAAGAGGAAAGGAATGGGAGGGCTGAATCAGGAGAACCTATCACCAATGTGTATGAGGAGAATTTATCGTAGAACTTTTTGATTAAAAAAAAATCTATTTCTCCACTTCTTTTGGTTTGTTTGTCGGCTAAACACAATTTTCAACTGCAAAATGTCAACGTAGGGAATGAACGCCTGGCTTACTACACAAGTAGGAACTATAATGCATGTCTTTGTATATTATACTAATCATTTCATTCTTGCGTCCAGAAGAGTGAAGATGTTTTTCTTGTGTTTGTATATTTTAGTTGCCTTCTTCTGCAAGATGGATCTCTCTTTTTATCTCTGCTTGACAGCAACAGCTTGCAGTGCACTTTCATTGCATCATAAAAAGCCAACGCAACCTTTGAGGAGCTCTTTGCTCTGCGAAGGAAGAAGGTTTTTGTCTCAGTTCCCCATTAGATTGTCTCACTGTGGAACACGTTTCCACTGCTATACCACATGCAACAGTAATAATCAGCCTCGTCTTCAGCCTGAAGGTTGGTGATAGTTAAGTAGCCATTGTTGCCTGATCGGGTTCCCGTGAATCGGTCTGGGATCCCTTCTCCTCTGCTGCTGCAGCCATCACAGTGCACAAAGCGAGGGGCTTCCCCAGATCTCTGTTGAATCCAGACAATGGTGTTTGGATTGCTACTAATGGCACAGGAGAGTTTAATTGTCGCTCCTGGAGATCCAGACTGGGAGGCAGGCTGAGTCAAGGTGGGCTGTGAAGTGGCGCCTTTACAAAATCGGGAAAAAAGAGGAAATAATGAAGATTTGTTATATTATCTGGGCCTCCAAAAATCCCAGAACCATCCTTTGGATGGACCATATAGGATTTTATATTGTGGAAATTAGAGAGTTTTTATTACACAGTTTAAGAAGAGGTTCTCCACCTACTTACATGAGAAATAACTGAGGAGTGAAAAGAAAACCAGTGTCCAGGCCATGGTGCTTTCCTTCAAAAGGTCTCCCTTCCTAAAACCAAGGAATATCTACTTGGGATCCTTCTGCCTTCTTTCTTAAGTCTTTCTAGAAGTGAAGAAAGATCCATGCAAATATAGACGCACTGATTGGCTTTCTTTGAATTGATTTTGACCAATGAGCAGAGGAAACGTTTGCATGAAGGGAAGGGTTAAGGAGATGCCTTTATTTAGGTTTTAAGTCATAACGTAGGAAAATTAGGAGAAAGGCATTCACAAAAGATGAACGCAGGATGGGGATTTGAGGAGGACTAGTTTTACCAGAAGACAAACTGATGCAATTCCAGACAAGAAGGAGAAACTGTATAAAGGAATACTTTGCAACTATACAGGTAGTTACGGTAGACTGCAATGACATGGGAATCTCCCTCAAAAGTGTATCTGGACATAAAAAACTCCAGAATTGTCCCAAATCCTTCTCCACAGAATACCTCAGATGTCACAAACTGATTATAAAATCTGTTTGTTTTTTTTTCCTTTCTTGACATCTGCATGAGGGATTTTGCAGCTGGTGAAATTGCTCGGTCTGTTGCACAGAGGACAGTTTCAGGAGTGTTTGGCTGGGTGCATTTCTAGGAAGGTGGCACCCTCTGCTGTCAAGTCCTGTAACCATAACTGGGTGACACTTTCTTCTATTCCAAATAAGTTTCAGAGCAAGGAGCCCTAGCCTCAAATGTCTTCAAGGTTCCTTCACTTTCTCTCAGAGCAACGCCGGTTCCTTTGTTGTCCCTTCACACTTGGTTGATTCAAATCGTCTTGATGCTGACAGAAGATTATGCAATCATGCATGGTAGAAAAGTAGGGGAGGAAAGCACATAACTTTCCTGTGACTTTGGTGATGATCCATGATTGGAACTCTCTTGCCTTGGAATTGGAATAAGGGAGTTCAGAGTCATTGCCTGGGGTGATTGACACAATGCTAAGGAGATATCTTTAAGAAAACAGAGAGTTGGAGTATGGGTGGTCATGCATGCAAGATCTAACCTTATGGGATGTTTATGATGAAGCGTCTCATTGACTTTGCTCACAGTGTCTCCCAGTAACACAATAATAGTCCCCTTCATCCTTTCCCTGAACATTGCTCATGGTTAAGAAAGCAGTTTTCTTGGGGGTGTTTGTAGAGGTAGAGAAATGACCAGAAGATCCAGGGCCAAATTTTGTCTCTCGGGAGGTTGTATTATAATACAGGAGAAACCTGGGTCTTTCTCCTTTTAGAACTTTTTGATTAAAAAAAAATCTATTTCTCCACTTCTTTTGGTTTGTTTGTCGGCTAAACACAATTTTCAACTGCAAAATGTCAACGTAGGGAATGAACGCATGGCTTACTACACAAGTGTGAACTATAATGTATGTCCTTGTATATTATACTCATCATTTCATTCTTGCGTCCAGAAGAGTGAAGATGTTTTTCTTGTGTTTGTATATTTTAGTTGCCTTCTTCTGCAGGATGGATCTCTCTTTTTATCTCTGCTTGACAGCAACAGCTTGCAGTGCACTTTCATTGCATCATAAAAAGCCAACGCAACCTTTGAGGAGCTCTTTGCTCTGCGAAGGAAGAAGGTTTTTGTCTCAGTTCCCCATTAGATTGTATCACTGTGGAACACCTTTCCACTGCTATACCACATGTGACAGTAATAAGTGGCCTCATCTTCAGCTTGTAGGTTGGTGATAGTTAAGTAGCCATTGTTGCCTGACCGGGTTGCCGTGAATCGGTCTGGGATCCCTTCTCCTCTGCTGCCGCTATCATAGTGCACAAAGCGAGGGGCTTCCCCAGATCTCTGTTGAAGCCAGCCAATGTAGTATGGATTGCTACTAATGGCACAGGAGAGTTTAATTGTCCCTCCTGGAGATCCAGACTGGGAGGCAGGCTGAGTCAAGGTGGGCTGTGAAGTGACACCTTTACAAAGAGGGGAAAAAAGAAGGAAATAATGAAGATTTGTTATATTATCTGGGCCTCCAAAAATCCCAGAACCATCCTTTGGATGGACCATATAGGATTTTATATTGTGGAAATTAGAGAGTTTTTATTACACAGTTTAAGAAGAGGTTCTCCACCTGCTTACATGAGAAATAACTGAGGAGTGAAAAGAAAACCAGTGTCCAGGCCATGGTGCTTTCCTTCAAAAGGTCTCCCTTCCTAAAACCAAAGAATATCTACTTGGGATCCTTCTGCCTTCTTTCTTAAGTCTTTCTAGAAGTGAAGAAAGATCCATGCAAATATAGACGCACTGATTGGCTTTCTTTGAATTGATTTTGACCAATGAGCAGAGGAGACATTTGCATGAAGGGAAGGGTTAAGGAGATGCCTTTATTTAGGTTTTAAGTCATAACGTAGGAAAATTAGGAGAAAGGCATTTACAAAAGATGAACGCAGGATGGGGATTTGAGGAGGACTAGTTTTACCAGAAGACAAATTGATGCAATTCCAGACAAGAAGGAGAAACTGTATAATGGAACACTTTGCAACTCTAGAGGAAGTTACGGTAGACTGCAATGACATGGGAATCTCCCTCAAAAGTGTATCTGGACATAAAAAACTCTCCAGAATTGTCCCAAATCCTTCTCCACACAATACCTTGGATGTCACAAACTGATTATAAAATCTGTTTTTTTTCCCCTTTCTTGACATCTGCATGAGATATTTTGCAGCTGGTAAAATTGCTCGGTCTGTTGCACAGAGGACAGTTTCAGGAGTGTTGGGCTGGGTACATTTCTAGGAAGGTGGAACCCTCTGCTGTCAAGTCCTGTAACCATAACTGGGTGACACTTTCTTCTATTCCAAATAAGTTTCAGAGCAAGGTGCCCTAGCCTCAAATGTCTTCAAGGTTCCTTCACTTTCTCTCAGAGCAACGCCGGTTCCTTTATTGTCCCTTCACACTTGGTTGATTCAAATCGTCTTGATGCTGACAGAAGATTATGCAATCATGCATGGTAGAAAAGTAGGGGAGGAAAGCACATAACTTTCCTGTGACTTTGGTGATGATCCATGATTGGAACTCTCTTGCCTTGGAATTGGAATAAGGGAGTTCAGAGTCATTGCCTGGGGTGATTGGCACAATGCTAAGGAGATATCTTTAAGAAAACAGAGAGTTGGAGTATGGGTGGTCATGCATGCAAGATCTAACCTTATGGGAGGTTTATGATGAAGCGTCTCATTGACTTTGCTCACAGTGTCTCCCAGTAACACAATAATAGTCCCCTTCATCCTTTCCCTGAACACTGCTGATGGTTAAGAAAGCAGCATTCTTGGGGGTGTTTGTAGAGGCAGAGAAATGACCAGAAGATCCAGGGCCAAATTTTGTCTCTCGGGAGGTTGTATTATAATACAGGAAAAACCTGGGTCTTTCTCCTTTTAGAACTTTTTGATTAAAAAAAAAATCTATTTCTCCACTTCTTTTGGTTTGTTTGTAGGCTAAACACAATTTTCAACTGCAAAATGTCAATGTAGGGAATGAACGCCTTGCTTACTACACAAGTGGGAACTATAATGTATGTCCTTGTATATTATACTCATCATTTCATTCTTGCGCCCAGAAGAATGAAGATGTTTTTCTTGTGTTTCTATATTTTAGTTGCCTTCTTCTGCAAGATGGATCTCTCTTTTTATCTCTGCTTGGCAGCAACAGCTTGCAGTGCACTTTCATTGCATCATAGAAAAGCCAACGCAACCTTTGAGGAGCTCTTTGCTCTGCGAAGGAAGAAGGTTTTTGTCTCAGTTCCCCATTAGATTGTATCACTGTGGAACACCTTTCCACTGCTATACCACATGTGACAGTAATAAGTGGCCTCATCTTCAGCTTGTAGGTTGGTGATAGTTAAGTAGCCATTGTTGCCTGACCGGGTTGCCGTGAATCGGTCTGGGATCCCTTCTCCTCTGCTGCCGCTATCATAGTGCACAAAGCGAGGGGCTTCCCCAGATCTCTGTTGAAGCCAGCCAATGTAGTATGGATTGCTACTAATGGCACAGGAGAGTTTAATTGTCCCTCCTGGAGATCCAGACTGGGAGGCAGGCTGAGTCAAGGTGGGCTGTGAAGTGACACCTTTACAAAGAGGGGAAAAAAGAAGGAAATAATGAAGATTTGTTATATTATCTGGGCCTCCAAAAATCCCAGAACCATCCTTTGGATGGACCATATAGGATTTTATATTGTGGAAATTAGAGAGTTTTTATTACACAGTTTAAGAAGAGGTTCTCCACCTGCTTACATGAGAAATAACTGAGGAGTGAAAAGAAAACCAGTGTCCAGGCCATGGTGCTTTCCTTCAAAAGGTCTCCCTTCCTAAAACCAAAGAATATCTACTTGGGATCCTTCTGCCTTCTTTCTTAAGTCTTTCTAGAAGTGAAGAAAGATCCATGCAAATATAGACGCACTGATTGGCTTTCTTTGAATTGATTTTGACCAATGAGCAGAGGAGACATTTGCATGAAGGGAAGGGTTAAGGAGATGCCTTTATTTAGGTTTTAAGTCATAACGTAGGAAAATTAGGAGAAAGGCATTTACAAAAGATGAACGCAGGATGGGGATTTGAGGAGGACTAGTTTTACCAGAAGACAAATTGATGCAATTCCAGACAAGAAGGAGAAACTGTATAATGGAACACTTTGCAACTCTACAGGTAGTTACGGTAGACTGCAATGACGTGGGAATCTCCCTCAAAAGTGTATCTGGACATAAAAAAACTCTCCAGAATTGTCCCAAATCCTTCTCCACAGAATACCTCGGATGTCACAAACTGATTATAAAATCTGTTTTTTTTTTTTTTACTTTCTTGATATCTACATGAGGTATTTTGCAGCTGGTAAAATTGCTCAGTCTGTTGCACAGAGGACAGTTTCAGGAGTGTTTGGCTGGGTGCATTTCTAGGAAGGTGGCACCCTCTGCTGTCAAGTCCTGTAACCATAACTGGGTGACACTTTCTTCTATTCCAAATAAGTTTCAGAGCAAGGAGCCCTAGCCTCAAATGTCTTCAAGGTTCCTTCACTTTCTCTCAGAGCAACGCCGGTTCCTTTGTTGTCCCTTCACACTTGGTTGATTCAAATCGTCTTGATGCTGACAGAAGATTATGCAATCATGCATGGTAGAAAAGTAGGGGAGGAAAGCACATAACTTTCCTGTGACTTTGGTGATGATCCATGATTGGAACTCTCTTGCCTTGGAATTGGAATAAGGGAGTTCAGAGTCATTGCCTGGGGTGATTGGCACAATGCTAAGGAGATATCTTTAAGAAAACAGAGAGTTTGAGTATGGGTGGTCATGCATGCAAGATCTAACCTTATGGGAGGTTTATGATGAAGCGTCTCATTGACTTTGCTCACAGTGTCTCCCAGTAACACAAGAATAGTCCCCTTCATCCTTTCCCTGAACACTGCTGATGGTTAAGAAAGCAGTTTTCTTGGGGGTGTTTGTAGAGGTAGAGAAATGACCAGAAGATCCAGGGCCAAATTTTGTCTCTCGGGAGGTTGTATTATAATACAGGAGAAACCTGGGTCTTTCTCCTTTTAGAACTTTTTGATTAAAAAAAATCTATTTCTCCACTTCTTTTGGTTTGTTTGTAGGCTAAACACAATTTTCAACTGCAAAATGTCAACGTAGGGAATGAACGCATGGCTTACTACACAAGTGGGAACTATAATGTGTGTCCTTGTATATTATACTCATCATTTCATTCTTCCGCCCAGAAGAGTGAAGATGTTTTTCTTGTGTTTGTATATTTTAGTTGCCTTCTTCTGCAAGATGGATCTCTCTTTCTATCTCTGCTTGGCAGCAACAGCTTGCAGTGCACTTTCATTACATCATAGAAAAGCCAACACAACCTTTGAGCAGCTCTTTGCTCTGCGAAGGAAGAAGGTTTTTGTCTCAGTTCCCCATTAGATTGTCTCACTGTGGAACGTATTGCTATACCACATGTAACAGTAATAATCAGCCTCGTCTTCAGCCTGAAGGTTGGTGATGGTTAAGTAGCCGTTGTTGCCTGATCGGGTTCCCGTGAATCGGTCTGGGATGCCTTCTCCCCTGTTACAGCCATCACAATGAACAAAGCGAGGAGCTTCCCCAGATCTCTGCTGAAGCCAGTAAATATAGTTTGGAGAGCTGCTGATGGCACAGGATATTTTAATTGTCCCTCCTAGAGATCCAGACTGGGAGACCGACTGAGTCAAGGTGGGCTGTGAAGTGACACCTTTACAAAGAGGGGAAAAAAGAAGGAAATAATGAAGATTTGTCATATTATCTGGGCCTCCAAAAATCCCAGAACCATCCTTTGGATGGACCATATAGGATTTTGTATTGTGCAGACCACAGAGTTTTTATTGGACAGTTTAAGAAGAGGTCCCACACATACTTACATGAGAAATAAGTAAGAAGTGAAAGGAAAACCAGTGTCCAGGCCATGGTGCTTTCCTTCAAACAGTCTCCCTTCCTACAACCAGAGAATATCTACCTGGGATCCTTCTATCTTCTTACTTAAGTCTTTCTGGAATTGATGAAAGATCCATGCAAATATAGACGCACTGATTGGCTTTCTTTGAATTGCTTTTGACCAACAAGCAGAGGAGATATTTGCATAAAGGGAAGGGTTAAGAAGAAGTCTTTATTTAGGTTTTAAGTCATAATGTAGGAAATTTAGGAGAAAGGAATTCACAAAGAATGAAGTCAGGTTTGGGCAAGACCTGGTCTACCAAAAGACAAACTGAGGTGTCTACCAGGTGGCCCCCTCTGTGGTCAAGTCCTGTAACCATAACTGTGTGACACTTTCTCCCATACAAAATATATCTCAGAGAAAGGTGATCCCAGCCTCAGACTTTTGCAGGGTTCCTTCTTTCCTCCTCAGAGCAAAGCAGATTCTTTTAATGTCCTTCATCCTTGGTTGAGTTGGGTCACCTTGTTGTCCAGAGAAGCTTATGCAATCAATAAAGCCAGGGAGAGATGTTTTCTGTTCAGAAAGATATTCTCAATAACAGCATTTAAATTATATTTAGCATAAATAGGCCACAGACAAAGTTTCCAAAATTGTGTTATTACACCAAATTCAGCATAATATCCCCATTCCCCCCCCCAACTTTTGGAATTCCTGTGACATATGAGTCTTGATCGGGCTTAACAAAAAAGGTGGACAAAGTCACAAAAACAAACATTTGGTTACTTTTCTTTTGTCCAATTCAACATCACCATTTTCCTCTGTTTTGACGACTACTGTTTGATAACATTGCATACCTAATTCCTCATTGGCAGAAAGATAGATCTTTCAATGCTTCCATAAACGAAAATTAAAGCAAGAAAATAGAAGGAAAGGTTAATGACCCTTCTGATCACAGTGATATGGGAAACATCTTGAGATGTTTCCATCAGAATGAATTGCTATGGATTATAGAGTCTGAGGGTAGGCTACCTCCACCCTTTGGCGTTGTTTCATATGGTGCTTTAAATGATTTCCACAGTGCCTTGTGAGAAGTCAGTTTGGGGTCATTGTGGAGGCAGGGAAGAGGAGAGGAATGGGAGGGCTGAATCAGGAGAACCTATCACCGATGTGCATGAGGAGAATTTATTGTAGAACTTTTTGATTAAAAAAAAATCTATTTCTCCAATTCCTTTGGTTTGTTTGTAGGCTAAACACAATTTTCAGCTGCAAAATGTCAACGTAGGGAATGAACGCATGGCTTACTACACAAGTGGGAACTATAATGTATGTCCTTGTATATTATACTCATCATTTCATTCTTGCGTCCAGAAGAGTGAAGATGTTTTTCTTGTGTTTGTATATTTTAGTTGCCTTCTTCTGCAAGACGGATCTCTCTTTTTATCTCTGCTTGGCAGCAACAGCTTGCAGTGCACTTTCATTGCATCATAGAAAAGCCAACGCAACCTTTGAGCAGCTCTTTGCTCTGCGAAGGAAGAAGGTTTTTGTCTCAGTTCCCCATTAGATTGTCTCACTGTGGAACACCTTTCCACTGCTATACCACATGTAACAGTAATAATCAGCCTCGTCTTCAGCCTGAAGGTTGGTGATGGTTAAGTAGCCATTGTTGCCTGACCGGGTTGCCGTGAATCGGTCTGGGATCCCTTCTCCTCTGCTGCTGCTGCCATCATAGTGCACAAAGCGAGGGGCTTCCCCAGATCTCTGCTGAAGCCAGAAAATGGTGCTTGGGTTGCTGCTGATGGCACAGGAGAGTTTAATTATCAATCCTGGAGATCCAGACTGGGAGACCGACTGAGTCAAGGTGGGCTGTGAAGTTACACCTTTACAAAGAGGGGGAAAAAGGAGGAAAAAATGAAGATTTGTTACATTATCTGGGCCTCCAAAAATCCCAGAACCATCCTTTGGATGGACCATATTGGATTTTATATTGTGGAAATTAGAGAGTTTTTATTACACAGTTTAAGAAGAGGTTCTCCACCTACTTACATGAGAAATAACTGAGGAGTGAAAAGAAAACCAGTGTCCAGGCCATGGTGCTTTCCTTCAAAAGGTCTCCCTTCCTAAAACCAAGGAATATCTACTTGGGATCCTTCTGCCTTTTTACTTAAATCCTCCTAGAATTGAAGAAAGATCCATGCAAATATAGACGCACTGATTGGCTTTCTTTGAATTGATTTTGACCAATGAGCAGAGGAGACATTTGCATGAAGGGAAGGGTTAAGGAGATGCCTTTATTTAGGTTTTAAGTCATAACGAAGGAAAATTAGGAGAAAGGCATTCACAAAAGATGAACGCAGGATGGGGATTTGAGGAGGACTAGTTTTACCAGAAGACAAATTGATGCAATTCCAGACAAGAAGGAGAAACTGTATAAAGGAACACTTTGCAACTCTACAGGTAGTTACGGTAGACTGCAATGATGTGGGAATCTCCCTCAAAAGTGTATCTGGACATCAAAAACTCTCCAGGGTTGTCCCAAATCCTCCTCCATGCAACACCTCAGATGTCACAAACTGATTATAAAATCTGTTTCTTTTTCCTTTCTTGACATCTGCATGAGGGATTTTGCCACTGATGAAATTGCTCAGACTGTTGCACAAAGGACAGTTTCAGGAGTGTTTGGCTGGGTGCATTTCTAGGAAGGTGGCACCCTCTGCTGTCAAGTCCTGTAATCATAACTGGGTGACACTTTCTTCTATTCCAAATAAGTTTCAGAGCAAGGTACCTGTTGTGACTCCGATTCCCAAGCCTGTCCTAACAGAGGAAGAGGACTCAGAAGGTGATGGGGAGGAACTGATAAGGCCTTTCTCTCCAGGACCCTCCTCTCTGGCAATGCCTCAGGTTCCATCCGAAGGTCAAGAGGAACAGCCTGGGATATGCCAGGAGGAAAGCATATCGGAACAACAACAGAGAGAGAGCAAGGATGATGAATCCTGGCTTGATGCCAGGCAGCGTCGGAGGGAGAAGCGTGCGCAGCAACGAAAGAGGCGTGGGAGGGCCAGAGATTGAGCTGAGTCACTGAGCCACACCGCACAAGGAATAAAAGTGGGTGTGATTGCTCTTCAGGCTTTGTGACGGTCAAAGTTAAAAACCTGAGAGTCACATTGCGTTACCTGAAATCTGGCTTGTGCATATTTGGATTGGACCTTGGCTAACTCTTGCTTTGTGGATTACTTTTTGCTACTGGACCGGACTGAGGATAAACTCTCTCTTGCTCACTGTGAGTGAAAACTGACTTGGCAGGTATTACGCAGTTTACTGCCAAAACTCTTATCTGCAAGGGTTTCTAATCTGATTGCTTAATAAAATCTTGGCAGGAGTGCCTGGTTGTGTGTTTGCCTGTGTGGGGAAGGAGGACAGAACAATACCCTAGCCTCAATGTCATCACGTTTCCTTCACTTTCTCTCAGAGCAACGCTGGTTCCTTTATTGTCCCTTCACACTTGGTTGATTCAAATCATCTTGATGCTGAGAGAAGATTAAGCAATCATGCACGGTAGCAAGATGGATCTCTCTTTTTATCTCTGCTTGGCAGCAACAGCTTGCAGTGCACTTTCATTACATCATAGAAAAGCCAACGCAACCTTTGAGCAACTCTTTGCTCTGCGAAGGAAGAAGGTTTTTTGTCTCAGTTCCCCATTAGATTGTCTCACTGTGGAACATGTTACCACTGCTATACCACATGTAACAGTAATAATCAGCCTCGTCTTCAGCCTGAAGGTTGGTGATGGTTAAGTAGCCGTTGTTGCCTGATCGGGTTCCTGTGAATCGGTCTGGGATGCCTTCTCCCCTGTTACAGCCATCACAATGAACAAAGCGAGGAGCTTCCCCGGATCTCTGCTGAAGCCAGCCAATAGTAGTTGGACTGCTACTGATGGCACAGGAGAATTTAATGGTGTCTCCTGGAGATCCTGACTGGGAGGCAGGCTGAGTCAAAGTGGGCTGTGAAGTGACACCTTTACAAAGCGCGGGAAAAACAGGAAATAATGAAGATTTGTTATATTATGTGGGCCTCCAGAATCACCATTTGGATGGACCATATTGGATTTTATATTGCGCAACCTAGAGAGATTTTATTTGAAAGTTTAAGAAGAGGTCCCCCACATACTTACATGAGAAATAAGTAAGAAGGGAAAGGAAAACCAGTGTCCAGGCCATGGTGCTTTCCTTCAAACAGTCTCCCTTCCTAAAACCAAAGAATATCTACCTGGGATCCTTCTACCATCTTACTTAAATCTTTCTAGAACTGAAGAAAAGTCCATGCAAATAAAGACACAACGATTGGCTTTCCTTGATTTTATGAGCCACCCCATTTTCAGACTGATCCATCTGATCAAAGTAGAGTGGTCAATCACTGGAGAATACATTTGCATAGAGGGAAGTCTTGAGAAGATGTCTTCATTTAGGTTTTCGGTCATAATATAGCACCTGAGCAGGACAATTTCTATCAGATTCCATTGGACATCACATTTGCCCTGAAACAAAAGGGCAGTGAATGTTAAAATTGTGTAATTGTGCTTTGATTGTACATAAAAAGCACCCCATTCTCTCTCTCTTTTTTACTTTTTTTTTATTAATATAAATAAAAAAGAGCAACATATTCAAAATCCATATAGACAGTGTGTTATCTGGTTATAGTTCTTTTGGGTAATAACCATCACAGTAATGATAATAATATTCTCTAATAGTAATCTCATAATAACAGTGCTTTTCCCTCATAACATCAATACATATTGTTAATACTAATCTAAACTAATCAAAGTTAATAAGTTACAGTAAACAATCCTAATAATAAGATTAATCTTTCTCTTATGGCTTTTGAAGTTCTAACTCCTGTTTCTCTCATTTAACCATCGATAGAAGAGATCCCATACCTCAAAATATTCAGTGTTTTCCTTTTCCGTAATTTCAAATGTTAGTTTATTCGTTTCTGCACATTCTAAAATTTTTGTTATTATCTTTTCTCCTGTGGGGAATCTCCACGCCCTTCCAATGCGCAAACCTGAAACGCATCCCATTCTCTCCTTATATTTACTTCAAACTCTTTATACCATCTAATTCTCTAATTCTCTTTCCTTTCTCGAGATCTGCATGAAGTATTTTGCAGCTGGTGAAATTGATCAGTCTGTTGCACAGAGGAGAGTTTAAGGAGTGATGGCAGATGTTCTAGGAGGGTAGCACCCTCTGCTGCCGAGTCCTGTGACCATAAATGGGGAACCTGTATGTTCTTCCATCCAAAATACATTTCAGAGAGTGGTGGCTCCAGTCCCAAATTTGTTCAAGGTTCCCTCTTTCCCTCTCAGAGCAAATCAGGTTCTTTAATGTCCTTCACACCTGGTTGAGGTGGGTCACCCGGGAGTGCAGAGAAAATTATGCAATCAGTTGTGGCAGAAAAGTAGAGGAGGAAAGCACATAACTTTCCTATGGCTTTGGTGATGATCCATGACTGGGACTCTCTTGCCTTGGAATTGGAATAGTGGAGTTCAGAGGCATTGCTCGGCATGATTGATGTAATGTGAAGGAGACATCTTCTCAACAGAGAAGAGGGTTGAAATGTGGGTGGTGTTATGTCATGCCTTTAAGTCAGGGGAGGTTTTTGATTAAGCTCCTGTCTGATGTTCCTCACTGTGTTACCCAGCATAACAGTAATAGTCCCCTTCATCCTTTCCCTGTGCATTGTTGATGGTTAAGAAAGCTGTATTCTTGGGGGTGTTTGCAGAAGCAGAAAAATGACCAGAGGCCTCAGGGCCAAATTTTGTCTCTCTGGAGGTTGTATTATAAAAGAGCAGAAATCTGGGTCTTTCCCCTCCCTTTTGCTGGTACCATGAGATGGAGCCAAAGGTGTACTCATTGGTAATATTGCAGGAGAGTTTTGCTGGTTCTCCAAGAGATTTAGAGAGGGCAGGTTCTTGAATCAACCTGAATTTAGACATTACACCTGAAAGGAGAAAAATCACTATTAAAAACCCTTCAAAGATGGGAAGCTGAAGCAAACGGGATTGCCCCGTGTGACAAAATAACCAAGTTAGGTGTTTGAGTTCACCTGGAGAGTAGGCGAAGAGAAGTAGAAGCAGAGTCCACACCATGATGGAGAAAATGAAGGGGAGGAAGGTCTAACTTTCTTGTGATCCAAAACCAGAGGACTTTAGTGGCCCTCACTTCTCAGTCTATATTTAGCTCTGCCTTAAAAGCTCATGCAAATATCCCTGGAGCTCATTGGCCAGGAGGAGCGAAGAAAACAGTATTTAATGAAACATCCAGAGACGAAACCAGCAATACCGTTTTAAGTCCTGTAAATCAAATAAAAGAAGTTCAATGTGGCAACAAATCAATGTTCTTCTCTTGGCTTTGGGAGCTCTTCAAACTCCCATTAGGATGTAGGGTCAGGCTAAATCTATCTGTTTGTCTTATTTTATTTTATTTATTTATTTTATTAAATTTGTATACCGCCCTACTCCCGAAGGACTCAGGGCGGTGAACAGCCATAAAATAAAACATATAGATACAAAATTTAAAATAGAGATAAAACTAATTAAATAAATTTGGCTGAACCATTTTAAAACCCCAATAAATTAAGACAATAACTGAGACAATAATTGTCTTAGTTTCCCATTAGATTGTCTCACTGTGGAACGAATTGCTATACCACATGCAACAGTAATAATCAGCCTCGTCTTCAGCCTGAAGGTTGGTGATGGTTAAGTAGCCATTGTTGCCTGATCGGGTTGCCGTGAATTCGTCTGGGATCCCTGGTCCCCTGGTGCTGCAGACATCACAGTGCACAAAATGAGGGATTTCCCCAGATCTCTGCTGAAGCCAGTCAATGGTATTTGGATTGGTGCTGATGGTACAAGAGAGTTTAATTGTCCCTCCTGGAGATCCAGGCTGGGAGGCAGGCTGAGTCAAGGTGGCATGACAAGTGACACCTTTACAAAGTGTGGGGTGGGGTGGGGAAATAGAGGAAATAATAATATGTTATATTATCTGAGCCTCCAAAAATCCCAGAACCATCCTTTGGATGAACCATACTGGATTTCATATTGTGCAAACTAGCAAGTTTATACTAGAGTTTAAAAAGAGGTTCTCCACATACTTACATGAGAAATAAGTAAGAAGTGAAAGGGAAACCAGTGTCCAGGCCATGGTCTCAAAAAGTCTCCCTTGCTAAAATCAGAGAATATCTACCTGGGATCCTTCCACCTTGTTACTTAACTCCTCCTAGAATTGAAGAAAGGTCCGTGCAAATATAAGTACATTGATTGGCTTTCATTGAATTGGTTTTGACCAATGATTGGAGAAGACACACGCATAAAGGGGATGCTTAAGAAGTTCCCTTCATTTTGTGATAAAGAGACACATTGACTTTAAACCAGAGATATTTTTATTAGGGATCATACCAGAGATATATAATAAAGAATTGCAATATTTAATTGTGAATCTTTTAACAGCAGCTAGAATTGTATTTGCCAAAAACTGGAAAGGAGAAAAGATAATTACTGATGAAGAAATTATTAAGAAAATGATGGACTGTGCTGAAATGAGTAAATTGACATTTGAAATAAGAGAACAGGAAGACAAACAATATTATTTGATATGGGATTTATTTTACCAATGAATGGACAATAAAATATGGAGATAAATATGAAATAAGTAGACATTGAGATAAATTAAGTGACATATCTTTTTTTGGAAATAAATTTTTGGATATATAGCGATATTTTGAAGGGAGGAAGGAGCACAAAAAGATGTTAACCGATCGATAAACTGTCTGTAATTGTTTGGAATGGTGATGTTTTTTATGTTTAATTTGTTTTTTGTTTTGAAAATAAAAAAAAATTGATTAAAAAAAAAAAGAAGTTCCCTTCATTTTGGCTTTGTGTCCTAACGTGGGAGTCTGAACAGGACAATTTGACCAGACTTCCTTGGACACTCCATTTCCCTTGCAATAAAAAGGCAGCTGAAAGTACTGTATCTTTCTTCAACTTGTTCTGTTGTAATTGTGTTTTGATTGTAAAAAGAGATTGTAATTCTCTTATTTTGCTTACTTCTCTCCATCAACTGGCAATCTCTAACAATTCCAGGTACCGTGGAATGCCAATGGGAAGACTCTCTCACTTTTGTGTCCTTCCATTTCCAATTAGATTCCATACAACGTTACCCAGAAGAGGACTTGGCTTGGCTTTAATTATCTCCAGCATGCTACGTCTGAAGTTCTCCAAGAAGAATGTCTGAGTTTAATGATTTCCTCGATGCTAAATTCAGGGGATGAATTCTATTCCCCTATTAACAAAGGACGTCATGTGCAAACCAACAAACCTTCTGAGAAACCAGCTTGCCCCATTTTTTGGGGGGGGGTGTAGATGCAGTCAAGAAGAGAGAGACACGGGGAAGGGAAGGATTAGGAGAACCTGCCTTAGATCTGCAAGAGGAATATTCATCTTAGAACTTTTTAATTAAAACGTCTCACTTATTTTCAACTGCAAAATGTCAACATAGGGAATGAAACCAATGTATTAACATTTCTTTACATCCATCATTTTATTCTTTTGTGGTCAAAAGAGTGAATTCTGTTCTTGTGTTTCTGTGTTTTAGTTGGATTCTTCTTGTGGAATATGGATCTCTTGGTCAATCTCGGCCTGGAAGAGGCAGCCTGCAGCATCCTTTCATTAGGACCACACAATCTTTGAGCAACTCTCTGCTCTTCAAAAGAAGAAGAAGGTTTATGTCTCAGTTTGTGGAATTGGGATCATAGAAACACCCAGGAGCATAGAAGAGTTCAGAGGCAGATGCATAAATAAATGTCTTAAACATATTTATTCATATGATAAATCATATTAACTATGTACAACAGAGATCAAGTCTCATGAGGAACAAACATGAAAACCATCCTCTGCTACCATTCTCTGGAATTGGGATCGTAGAAACACCCAGGAGCATAGAAGAGTTCAGAGGCAGATGCATAAATAAATGTCTTAAACATATTTATTCATATGATAAATCATATTAACTATGTACAACAGAGATCAAGTCTCATGAGGAACAAACATGAAAAGAGAGAGATGGAGAGAGCGTAAGATGGAAAAGGTTGGAGGGGGTTTTATACTCAGGGTAAGCCCCTCCTTTCCACATAGGGGTGGAGACACTCTCTGCCTCCACTGGTGTCTATATGACACATGTGCCAATGGCTTGCAAATACTTGACACAGTTCCCCATTAGATTGTCTGACTGTGGGACGTGTGGCTATACCACATAAAGCAATAATAATCGGCCTCGTCTTCAGCCTGAAGGTTGCTGATGGTTAAATAGCCGTTGTTGCCTGATCGGGTTCCTGTGAATCGGTCTGGGATCCCTGGTCCTCTGCTGCTGCTGCCATCATAGTGCACAAACCGAGGAGCTTCTCCAGATCTCTGTTGAAACCAGCCAATAGTAGTTGGGTTGCTACTGATGGCACAGGAGAGTTTAATGGTCAATCCTGGAGATGCAGAATAGGAGACAGCCTGAGTCAAGGTGGGCTGTGAAGTGACATCTTTACAAAGAGGGGGAAAAAGGAGGAAATAATGAAGATTTCTTATATTATCTGGGCCTCCAAAAATCCCAGAACCATCCTTTGGATGGACCATATTAGATTTTATATTGTGCAGACCAGAAAGGTTTTATTGGATATTTTATTTTGCAAGAGGTCCTCCACATACTTACATGAGAAATAAGTAAGAAGAGAAAGGAAAACCAGTGTCCAGGCCATGGTGCTTTCCTTCAAACAGCCTCCCTTCCTAAAACCAAAGAATATCTACCTGGGATCCTTCTACCTTCTTACTAAAGTCTTTCTAGAATGGAAGAAAAGTCCATGCAAATAAAGACACACTGATTGGCTTTCCTTGATTTTATGAGCCGCCCCATTTTCAGACTGATCAAAGTAGATTGGTCAATCACTGGAGAAGACATTTGCATAGAAGGAAGTCTTAAGAAGATGTCTTCATTTAGATTTTCAGTTATAATGTAGTACCTGAGCAGGACAAATTCAATCAGATTCCATTGGACATCACTTTTGGTCTGAAACAAAAGGGCAGTGAATAGTGTCTTTGTTGAAATTGTGCTTTGATTGTACATAAAAAGCATCCCATTCCTTCCTTATATTTATTCCTCTAAACTACAACTCCAATGTTACAAACTGTTTATACAACCTAATTCTCTTTTCTTTCTTGAGATCTGCATGAAGTATTTTGCAGCTGGTGAAATTGATCAGTCTGTTGCACAAAGGAGAGTTTCAGTGATGGCAGATGTTTGGATTGGTGCATTTCTAGGAGGGTAGCACCCTCTGCTGTCGAGTCCCATGACCATAAATGGGGGACCTGTATATTCTTCCATCCAAAATACGTTTCAGAGAATGGTGGCCCAGTCCCTAATCTGTTCAAGGTTCCCTTTTTCCCTCTCAGATCAAATCATGTTCTTTAATGTCCTTCACACCTGGTTGAGGTGAATCACCTGGGTGTGCAGAGAAAATTATGCAATCATTTGTGGCAGAAAAGTAGAGGAGGAAAGCACATAACTTTCCTGTGGCTTTGTTCATGATCTATGATTGGGACTCTCTTGCCTTGGAATTGGAATAACGAAGTTTAGAGGCATTGCTTGGCGTGATTGATATAATGAGAAGGAGACATCTTCTCAACAGAGAAGAGTGTTGAAATGTGGATGGTGATGCCTAGAGGCCTTGAAGTCAGGCAGGTTTTTGATTTTCCTCTTTCATGTTCCTCACTGTGTTACCCAACATAATAATAGTTCCCTTCATCCTTTCCCTGCACATTGTTGATGATTAAGAAAGCAGTTTTCTGATAGGTGTTTGTAGAAGCAGAGAAATGACCAGAAGCTTCAGGGTCAAATTTTGTCTCTCTGGAGGTTGTATTATAATTCAGTAGAAATCTGGGCCTTTCTCCTCCCTGTTGCTGGTACCATGAGAAGGTACCAAAGTACTTTCCACTGCTAATATTGCAGGAGAGTTTGGCTGCTTCTCCAGGAGATGCAGAAATATAAGGTTCTTGAGTCAATGTGAATTTAGACATTGCACCTGAAAGGAGAAAAATCACTATTGAAAACCCTTCAAAAATGGGGAGCTGAAGCAAACGGGATTGTCCCGTGTGAAAAAAATAGCCAAGTTGGATGTTTGAGTTCACCTGGACAGTAAGAGAAGAGAATGGTGCACTTGTCATTCTCACTTTCTCTTTCCATCTGCCATCTCCATCCACCGCTATTTAGCCGCAATTTCCACGTCGGGGTGATTTTAGTAATTGTTTAGTAGTTGAAAATATTTAGAATTTTCTTTTCATTGTCTGTGGGTTAGCCGATCATTCACCCAACACCAACACTCTGTCCAAATCTTTGCTAAGTAAGACGAACCGTCACTGGGGGGGGAAGGGTGTCTTTAGACCGAAGCTGTCCTGTAGTGACAGCAAAGAAAGAGAGGCAGCTCGGTGTCTAAAGAGGGACAGGCAAGTCCCTTGGATAGCCGAAAAACTCTCTCCGAGCCGGTTATGGGGGACAGCGATCAGAGTGAATCACCATGAAACTGGAGCCTCTGGAGCAAGTGATGCAGGAGCACATCACTTGCTCCAGAGGCTCCAGTTTCATGGTGATTCACTCTGATCGCTGTCCCCCATAACCGGCTCGGAGAGAGTTTTTCGGCTATCCAAGGGACTTGCCTGTCCCTCTTTAGACACCGAGCTGCCTCTCTTTCTTTGCTGTCACTACAGGACAGCTTCGGTCTAAAGACACCCTTCCCCCCCCAGTGACGGTTCGTCTTACTTACTTACTTACTTACTTTATTTGATTTATATACTGCCCTACTCCCGAAGGACTCAGGGCGGTGAACAGCCAAACAGTAAAAATACATAGATAATACATAAATCCAGTCTGGCTGGATTTTGCCGAGCTCGTCGGAGCCCAACATTTTTCCCAGCCAGTACTGCCGCGCCACTTCCGGGTTCTCCAAATCAGGTCCAATCTTAAGGATCACCTAGAATTATGACTAAAATTCAGGGCTCCGTTATGGTCGTAGGTTGAGGGTTATCTGCATTAAATTAAATTTAATGAGCATACAACTAAAATCAAATTGAGTTTAGATTTTACATGGACCTCACCCATTTTAGAGATCAAAGACTCAAATGAAGACCTTGGCTTAAAAAAAATAATAAGCACAGATTAAGCATTTGTTTACATATTTGGAAGAAGCCGCAAGCAGAAATGGATGTGCCCTAATAAACTTGCTTTGGGCACCAGGCAGCAGCTGGCGATCTGGGTAAGAGCATGGATTGGTGGTTCAACATTGGCAGACAGGTGACCTTTCTGTTCTGCTTCTTACCAGTATAATTTTTTTCCAGAACACCAGTTAGTAATTAACATGAGGTCTAACCACTTAGACAGAGACAAGAAGGTCTCTGTGTTTTTGTCTCAGTTCCCCATTAGATTGTCTCACTGTGGAACACGTTTCCACTGCTATACCACATGTGACAGTAATAATCAGCCTCGTCTCCAGCCTGAAGGTTGGTGATGGTTAAGTAGCCATTGTTGCCTGATCGGGTTGCCGTGAATCGGTCTGGGATCCCTTCTCCTCTGCTGCTGCAGCCATCACAGTGCACAAAGTGAGGGGCTTCCCCAGATCTCTGTTGAATCCAGCCAATGGTGTATGGATTGCTACTAATGGCACAGGAGAGTTTAATTGTCCCTCCTGGAGATCCAGACTGGGAGGCAGGCTGTGTCAAGGTGGGCTGGGAAGTGGCGCCTTTACAAGGTAAAGATAAAAGAAATATTAATTTGTTATATTATCTGGGCCTCCAAAAAACCCAGTACCATCCTTTGGATGGACCATATAGGATTTTATAGTGTGGAAATTAGAGAGTTTTTATTACACAGTTTTAGAAGTGGTTCTCCACATACTTACATGAGAAATAAGTAAGAAGGGAAAGGAAAACCAGTGTCCAGGCCATGGTGCTTTCCTTCAAAAAGTCTCCCTTGCTAAAATCAGAGAATATCTACTTGGGATCCTTCTACATTCTTACTTAAGTCTTCCTAGAATGGAAGAAAGGTCCATGCAAATATAAGTACATTGATTGGCTTTCCTTGATTTTATGAGCCGCCCCATTTTCAGATTAATCCATCTGACCAAAGTAGATTGGTCAACGAATGGAGAAGACATTTGCATAGAGGGAAGTCTTAAGAAGATGACTTTATTCAGGTTTTCGGTCATAATGTAGGACCTGAGCAAAACAAATTCAATCAGATTGCCTTGGACATGACATTTAGTCCGAAACAAAAGGGCAGTGAATGGTGTCTTCGTTGAAATTGTGTAATTGTGCTTTGATTGTATTTAAAAGCATCCCATTCTCTCCTTAAATTTACTTCCTCTAAAGTACACCTCTGATGTCACAAACTGTTTATACAACCTAATTCTCTTTCCTTTCTTGAGATCTGCATGAAGTATTTTGCAGCTGGTGAAATTGATCAGTCTGTTGCACAGAGGAGAGTTTAAGGAGTGATGGCAGATGTTCTAGGAGGGTAGCACCCTCTGCTGCCGAGTCCTGTGACCATAAATGGGGGACCTGTTTGTTCTTCCATCCAAAATATATTTCAGAGAATGGTGGCTCCAATCCCAAATTTATTCAAGCTTCCCTCTTTCCCTCTCAGAGCAAATCAGGTTCTTTCATGCCCTTCACACCTGGTTGAGGTGAGTCACTTGGGTGTGCAGAGAAAATTATGCAATCAGTTGTGGCAGAAAAGTAGAGGGGGAAAGCACATAACTTTCCCGTAGCTTTGGTGATGATCCATGATTGGGACTCTCTTGCCTTAGAATTGGAATAACGGAGTTCAGAGGCATTGCTCGGCGTGATTGATGTAATGCGAAGGAGACATCTTCTCAACAGAGAAGAGTGTTGATGCAATGTTGATGCAAGTGTTGATCCAATGTTGATGCAGATGGTACAGGAGAGTTTAATTGTTCCTCCTGGAGATAGAGACTGGGAGGAAGGCTGAGTCAAGGTGACTCGAGATGTGACACCTTTACAAAGTGAGGAAAATAGAGGAAACAATAAAGACCTGTAATATTGTGTGGGTCTCCAAAAATCCCTGAAAAATCCTTTGGATAGACCATATTGGATTTCATATTGTGCAAACAAAAGAGTTTTTATTAGAGAGTTTAAAAAGTGGTCCTCCACATACAGTACTTACAAGAGAAATAAGTAAGAAGGGAAAGGAAAACCAGTGTCCAGGTCATGGTTCTTTCCTTCAAAAAGTCTCCCTTCCTAAAACCAAAGAATATCTACCTGGGATCCTTCCGCCTTCTTACTCAAGTTCTCATAAAATGGAAGAAAAGTCCATGCAAATAGAGGTCACCTGATTGGCTTTCTTTGATTTTATGAGCCTCCCTCTTCAAAGGCTAGCCAATCTAGCCTTTGGTAGTACAGTGGTCTAAGGCACCCTGTTATTAAGCTGGTTATTAAGACCAGCTGCCTGCAATTACTGCAGGTTCGAATCTCGCCAAGGCTCAAGGTTGACTCAGCCTTCCATCCTTTCTAAGGTAGGTAAATTGAGGACCCAGTTTGTGGGGGCAATAAGCTGACTTTGTATAAATATACAAAAGGATGAAGGCTATTGCTGAGCACATTGTAAGCCGCCCTGAGTCTCCGGAGAAGGGCGGCATATAAATCAAAATTTAAAAAAAAAAAAATCTGGTCAAAGTAGGCTATTCAATTAGTGGAAAAGACATTTGCATTAAGAACGATTCAGGAAAGAGGAAAGAGGAAAGGAAAAGAAAAGAAAAGAAAAGAAAAGAAAGGAAAAGAAAGAAGGAAAGGAAAAGAAAGGAAAGGAATGAAGGAAAGGGAAAGGGAAAGGGAAAGGGAAAGGGAAAGGGAAGGAAAGGAAAGGAAAGGAAAGGAAAGGAAAGGAAAGGAAAGGAAAGGAAAGGAAAGGAAAGGAAAGGAAAATAATGGAAAGGAGAAAGACTTTCCTAAAACTTGCAATGGTGAAAATTTATCTTGGAGCTTCTTGATTAAAGAATTGATTTCTTCAATATGTTTTTATTTTGCTCATAGGCTAAGCATAATGGTTGAACTGAAAAATGTCAAGGTAGAGAATGAAATCAATAGCTTCCTAAAAAACAGTGAGAGGTATAAAGTACGTAGGAATATATTACTCTTTGTTTACAGCTATTGTTTTAATGCTGGGATAAAAAAATGTGGGCTGTTTTTGTCACTGCGTTTTTGTATTTACCAGCTGAGCTCATTATTTCTGGACTGTCAGATTTTCCGTAGCTTGCCAACTTTGTTATCAGTAAGCTACATATATCCACATTCTTTCACTTCCTTCCACACTTTTCTTTCTTCTCTTGCCAAGAAGTCCGACCACAGAGAGGTGGCTGGCATGAACTTTATCAAAATGTAACCATTAATTATTTTTAGATAGTTAGATGTTTTATTTTCTTTACAACAAATATGAGTTTATTAGAAGATGTATTCCGGTTTTATTTTTCAAGGTATACACAAGGAAATGCCACGATCCAGGCAATTACCCCAGGAGGTAACGGAGCTAATTACCTCTGACAGTTTTGTCTTGTCTTCCTGCAAATCAAATTGATAATTGTACTACAAAATGGATGTATTGCTTGATAATTTCCTGGAAGAAATGGCCTGTAAGGCACTTCCATTAGTCCAAAGAAAGACCAACGCAATCTTTGAGCAACTCCATGTTCTGTGAAGGAAGAAGGTTTTTTGTCTCAGTTCCCCATTAGATTGTCTCACTGTGGAACGAATTGCTATACCACATGTAACAGTGATAATCAGCCTCATCCTCAGCCTGAAGGTTTGTGATGGTTAAGTAGCCGTTGTTGCCTGACCGGGTTGCCGTGAATCGGTCTGGGATCCCTTCTCCTCTGCTGCCGCCATCATATTGCACAAAGCGAGGAGCTTCCCCAGATCTCTGTTGAAGCCAGTGAATGGTGCTTGGATTGCTGCTGATGGCACAGGAGAGTTTAATTGTCAATCCTGGAGATCCAGACTGAGAGACAGACTGAGTCAAGGTGGGCTGTGAAGTGACGCCTTTACAAAGGGAGGGGAAAAGAGGAAATAATAATTTGTTATATTATCTGGACCTCCAAAAATCTCAGAACCATCATTTGGATGGACCATATTAGATTTTATATTGTGCAGATAGTTTATTTTATTTTGCAAGAAGTTCTCCACATACTTACATGAGAAATAAGTAAGAAGGGAAAGGAAAACCAGTGTCCAGGCCATGATGCTTTCCTTCAAACAGTTTCCCTTTCCAAAACCAAAGAATATCTACCTGGGATCCTTCTGCCTTCTTACTTAAGTCCTCCTAGAATGGAAGAAAAGTCCATGCAAATAAAGACACACTGATTGGCCTTCCTTGATTTTATGAGCTGCCCCATTTTAAGACTAATCCATTTGACCAAAGTAGATTGGTCAACGAATGGAGAAGACATTTGCATAGAGGGAAGTCTTAAGAAGATGACTTTATTCAGGTTTTCGGTCATTTTTTTTCTTCTCCGGTAACATCACACTACTAACCAGAGCTTACAAAACATTTGCTAGATCAATTTTTTTAAAAAAATTTGATTTATATGCCGCCCTTCTCCAGAGACTCAGGGCGGCTTACAATGCGTCAAGCAATAGCCTTCATACTTTTGTATATTTATACAAAGTCAGAATTTATACAAATTCTCGAATACAGCTCATCTGTCTGGAACCTGCACTGCATATCGGACATTAAGACAATTGAACGTGTCCTCCACTCTGCTACTTGCAACAAAATACCTTATGCCACCAGACTTGAAATTCTGGTCTTAAAAAACTTAAAACTACGCCGCCTTTGGTATGAGTAAGCGTAGCTCATAAAATTATCTGCTACAATGTCCTGTCTGTCAATGACTACTTCAGCTTCCACCACAACAATACACAAGCATACAATAGGTACAAACTTAAGGTAACCTGCACCAAACTCGATGGTAGAAAATATGACTTCAGCAACAGAGTGGTCAATGCCTGGAATACATTACCTGACTCTGTGGTTTCATTCCCAAAACCCCAAAATTTTAACCTAAAACTGTCTACTGTTGACCTCACCCCATTCCTAAGAGGTCTGTAAGGGGCATGCACCAGCGTGCCTACCATCCCTGTCCTAATGTTTCTTCTATTTGTACCTATTTTATGTATCCAATCCATGCTTATACTTATTACCAAATATGTTCTTGATAAATAATAAATAAATAAATAAATAATAAATAATAAATAATAAATTAATAATAAATAAATAAATAAATAAATAAATAAATAAATAAATAAATAAATAAATAAATAAATAATGTAGGACCTGAGCAGGACAAATTCAATCAGATTGCCTTGGACATCACTTTTGGTCCGAAACAAAAGGGCAGTGAATGGTGTCTTTGTTGAAATTGTGTAATTGTGCTTTGATAGTACATAAAAAGCATCCCATTCTCTCCTTAAATTTACTTCCTCTAAAGTACACCTCCGATGTCGCAAACTGTTTATACAACCTAATTCGCTTTCCTTTCTTGAGATCTGCATGAGGTATTTTGCAGCTGGTGAAATTGATCAGTCTGTTGCACAGAGGAGAGTTTCAGGAGTGATGGCAGATGTTCTAGGAGGGTAGCACCCTCTGCTGTCGAGTCCCGTGACCATAAATGGGGGACCTGTATGTTCTTCCATCCAAAATACATTTCAGAGAGTGGTGGCTCCAGTCCCAAATTTGCTTAAGGTTCCCTCAGGTTCTCAGAGCAAATCATGTTCTTTAATGTCCTTCACACCTGGTTGAGGTGAGTCACCTGGGTGTGCAGAGAAAATTATGCAATCAGTTGTGGCAGAAAAGTAGAGGAGGAAAGCACATAACTTTCCCGTGGCTTTGTTCATGATCCATGATTGGGACTCTCTTGCCTTAGAATTAGAATAACGGAATTCAGAGGCATTGCTCGGCGTGATTGATGTAATGCAAAGGAGACATCTTCTCAACAGAGAAGAGGGTTGAAATGTGGGTGGTGTTATGTGGAGGCCTTGAAGTCAGGCAGGTTTTTGATTAAGTTCCTCTTTGATGTTCCTCACTGTGTTACCCAATATAACAGTAATAGTCCCCTTCATCCTTTGCCTGCACATTGTTGATGGTTAAGAAAGCCGATTTCTTCGGGGTGTTTGTAGAAGCAGAGAAATGACCAGAAGCCTCAGGCCCAAATTTTGTCTCTCTGGAGGTTGTATTATAATACAGCAGAAATCTGGGCCTTTCTCCTCCCTGTTGCTGGTACCATGAGAAGGTACCAAAGTACTTTCCACTGCTAATATTGCAGGAGAGTTTGGCTGCTTCTCCAGGAGATGCAGAAATATAAGGTTCTTGAGTCAACGTGAATTTAGACATTGCACCTGAAAGGAGAAAAATCACTATTAAAAACCCTTCAAAGAGCTCTGGTGGCTCAGCAGACTAAAGCAGTGTTATTAACTGTTATTAACATTCAGCTGCCTGCAATTACTGCAAGTTCAAATCCCACCAGGCTCAAGGTTGACTCATCCTTCCATCCTTTCTAAGGTAGGTAAAATGAGGACCCGGTTTGTGGGGGCAATAAGCTGACTTTGTATAAAATATACAAAAGTATGAAGGCCATTGCTTAACGCACTATAAGCCGCCCTGAGTCTCTGGAGAAGGGCGGCATATAAATCAATTTTTTTTAAAAAAGATGGTAAACTGAAGCAAACGGGATTGCCCCTTGTGAAAAAATACCCAAGTTGGGTGTTTGAGTTCACCTGGAGAGTAAGAGAAGAGAAGTAGCAGCAGAGTCCACACCATGATGGAGAAAATGAAGGGGAGGTAGATCGTTGTGATCCAAAACCAGAGGACTTTGATGGCCCTCACTTCTCAGTCTATATTTAGCTCTGCCCTACAAGCTCATGCAAATATCCATGGAGCTCATTGGCCAGAAGGAGTGAAGAAAACAGTATTTCATGAAACACCCAGAGACAAAACCTTCTTACTTAAGTCCTCCTAGAATTGAAGAAAGGTCCATGCAAATAAAGGCAACCTGATTGGCTTTCCCTGATTTTATGAGACACCCTCTTCAAAGACTAGCCAATCAGGTCAAAGTAGATTGGTCAATTAGTGGAGAAGACATTTGCATGGAGGCAAGTCTTAAGAAGATGCCTTTCTTTAGGTTTTTGGTCATAATACAGGACGTCAATGGGACACATTGCCTTGGACACCACATTTGCCCTACGAGAAAAGGTGTTTTTGTTGAAACTGTTCTGCTGTAATTGTGTTTTGGCTGTAAAAAGTATCCCATTCTCTCCTTTTATTTACTTTTGCTGAATAATACCTCCGATGTCACAAACTCTTTATGCAACCTAATTCTCTTTCCTTTCTTGAGTTCTGCATGAAGTCTTTTGCAGCTGGTGTAATTTTTTCAGTCTGTTGCACAGAGGAGAGTTTCAGAAGTGGTGGCAGAAGGTTTCTAGGAAGGTGGCACCCACTGCTGTCCTATCCTGTCACCATACCTGGGGGGCACCTTCTCCCATTCAAAATATATTTCAGAGGAACTTGCCCCCAGTCCCAAATTTGTTGAAAGTTCCCTCTTTTCCTCTCAGAACAAATCCGGTTCTTTAATGTCCTTCATTCTTGGTTGAGGTGGGTCACCTGGTGGTCCAGAGAAAATCATGCAGGTATGAGAGGTAGAAATATAGGGGAAGAAACTCAATGATCTTTCTGTGGCTTTGATGGTGTTCCATGAATGGAACTCTCTTGTCTTTTATCTAGAATTGGAACATCAGACTTCAAAGTCATTCTTAGGTTGATCCAATGCTAAGGAGATGTCGGTAACACAGTAGAGTGTCAAAGTTTGGGTTGTGATGCATGAAAACTTCCTCAAAGGAGGTTTATGTTCAGCCTCCTCTCTGAGGTTCTTCACTGTGACTGGTATCACCACAATAATAGTCCCCTTCATCCTTTGCCTGCACGTTGTTGATGGTCAAGAAAGCAATTTCCTTGGGGGTGTTTGTAGAAGCAGAGAAATGACCAGAAGCCTCTGGGCCAAATTTTGTCTCTCTGGAAGTTGTATTATAATACAGGAGAAATTTGGGTCTTTCCCCTCCCTTTTGTTGGTACCACGCAAAGTAAGTAAAGTAGAAGCCACTGCTCATGTTGCAGGAGAGAGTTGCTGGTTTTCCAAGAGATGCAGAGTGGTAAGGTTCCTGACTCATGCTGTACTTGACCATGATACCTGGAAAAAGAATATCTACATTATGACACTATCAAAGATGGGAAACTGAAGCAAACAGGATTTCCCAGAAGAAGAAAACAGGCAAGGTGTGTATTTGGTTTCACCTGGAGAGTAAAAGAAGAAAAGTAGCAGCAGAGTCCACAGCATGATGGAGAAAATGAAGGAGTGGAAGGTCCAACTTCGTTGTGATCCAAAGCTTTGGTGGCCCTCACTTCCTGATTCTCTCTTAAGCTCTGTACCAAAAGCTCATGCAAATCTCCAGTGCCTCATTGGCTGAAGGGAGTGAAGGAAACATGATTTAATGAAACGTCGGGGGAACAACCCTTCGATCAGCAAAAGCAAAAATCTGCAGGGATTCCAGGAGATTTCCTTTCTCTTCCCCACCTGGTTGGAAAGCTGGACGGAATAGAATTCAGAACTACCATTTTTCCTTACTGGAGTTCATTGGCCAACGGGGGAAGATTCTTTCCAAGCTGTCTGGTTTGGTACAGCAAGTAAACAGGGCAGGTACAACAGATAGTTAAATTGCAGAAAAAAACAATTTAACCAGTCTGACTTCCATAGAGGACATGCCTATTGTGCAGGTGAGAATTAGGGCTGAGAAAATATCTGCAGACCCCTCACATCCTGGACATCAATTGTTTCAACTCCTCCCCTCGGGATGGCGCTACAGGGCATTGCATGCCAAAACAACTAGACTCAGGGACAGTTTTTCCCCTTGTGCCATCACTCTGGTGAACAGCTAATCTGTATAGTATTGTTCTATGTGAATAGCACTTAAAATGGCACAACTGAAGCTTAATTATGGGAGAAGGAAAGAAGGGAAGGGAAGGGAAGGGAAGGAAAGGAGAAAGGGAGAGGAGAGGAGAGGAGAGGAGAGGAGAGGAGAGGAGAGGAGAGGAGAGGAGAGGAGAGGAGAGGAGGAGAAGGGAGAGGAGAGGAGAGGAGAGGAGAGGAGAGGAGAGGAGAAGGGAGAGGAGAGGAGAAAAGGAAGAGACAAGAAAAGAAGAGAAAAGGAGGAGAGGAAGGGAAGGGAAGGGAAGGAAAGGAAAGGAGAGGAGAGGAGAGGAGAGGAGAGGAGAGGAGAGGAAAGGAAAGGGAAGGAAAGGAAAGGAAAGGAAAGGAAAGGAAAGGAAAGGAAAGGAAAGGAAAGGAAAGGAAAGGAAAGGAAAGGAAAGGAAAGGAAAGGAAAGGAAAGGAATTTTCCTGAAACCTGCAATGATGAAAGTTAATCTTCTTGATTAAAGAATTCATTTGTCCAATTTTTTATTTATTTTTTGCTCATAGGCTGAGCATAATTATGCAACTGAAATATGTTAAGGTAGAGAATGAAAACAACGGCTTACTAAAAAACAGTGAGAGGTATAAAGTATTTGGGAATATATTACTCTATGTTTGCAACTATTGTTTTAATGCTGGGACAAAACAATGTGGGCTGTTTTGTCTTGTCTTCCTGCAAATCAAACTGATTATTGTTCTGCAAAATGGATGCTTTGCTTGATAATTTCCTGGAAGAAATGGCCTGTGAGGCACTTCCATTAGGCCAAAGAAAGACCAACGCAACCTTTGAGCAACTCACTGCTCTGCGAAGGAAGAAGGTTTTTTGTCTCAGTTCCCCATTAGATTGTCTCACTGTGGAACCTTCCACCACTGCTATACCACATGTAACAGTGATAATCAGCCTCGTCTTCAGCCTGAAGGTTGGTGATAGTTAAGTAGCCGTTGTTGCCTGATCGGGTTGCCGTGAATCGGTCTGGGATCCCTTCTCCTCTGCTGCAGCCATCACAGTGCACAAAGCGAGGGGCTTCCCCAGATCTCTGCTGAAGCCAGTAAATGGTGTTTGGATTGCTGCTGATGGCACAGGAAAGTTTAATTGTCAATCCTGGAGATCCAGACTGGGAGGCAGGCTGAGTCAAGGTGGGCTGTGAAGTGACGCCTTTACAAAGGGAGGGAAAAAGAGGAAATGATAATTTGTTATATTATCTGGGCGTCCAAAAATCTCAGAACCATCATTTGGATGGACCATATTAGATTTTATATTGTGCAGACCAGAAAGTTTTTATTGGATATTTTATTTTGCAAGAGGTTCTCGACATACTTACATGAGAAATAAGTAAGAAGGGAAAGGAAAACCAGTGTCCAGGCCATGATGCTTTCCTTCAAACAGTTTCCCTTTCCAAAACCAAAGAATATCTACCTGGGATCCTTCTGCCTTCTTACTTAAGTCCTCCTAGAATGGAAGAAGTCCATGCAAATAAAGACACACTGATTGGCCTTCCTTGATTTTATGAGCTGCCCCATTTTAAGACTAATCCATTTGACCAAAGTAGATTGGTCAACTAATGGAGAAGACATTTGCATAGAGGGAAGTCTTAAGAAGATGACTTTATTCAGGTTTTCGGTCATTTTTTTTCTTCTCCGGTAACATCACACTACTAACCAGAGCTTACAAAACATTTGCTAGATCAATTTTTTTTTTAATTTGTTTTATATGCCACCCTTCTCCAGAGACTCAGGGCGGCTTACAATGCGTCAAGCAATAGCCTTCATACTTTTGTATATTTATACAAAGTCAGAATTTATACAAATTCTCGAATACAGCTCATCTGTCTGGAACCTGCACTGCATATCGGACATTAAGACAATTGAACGTGTCCTCTACTCTGCTACTCACGACAAAATACCTTATGCCACCAGACTTGAAATTCTGGTCTTAAAAAACTTAGAACTACGCCGCCTTTGGTATGAGTAAGCGTAGCTCATAAAATTATCTGCTACAATGTCCTGTCTGTCAATGACTACTTCAGCTTCCACCACAACAATACACGAGCATACAATAGATACAAACTTAAGGTAAACCACACCAAACTCGATGGTAGAAAATATGACTTCAGCAACAGAGTGGTCAATGCCTGGAATACACTGCCTGACTATGTGGTTTCATGCCAAAACCCCAAAATTTTAACCTAAAACTGTCTACTGTTGACCTCACCCCATTCCTAAGAGGTCTGTAAGGGGCATGCACCAGCGTGCCTACCGTCCCTGTCCTAATGTTTCTTCTATTTGTACATATTTTATGTATCCAATCCATGCTTATACTTATTACCAAATAAGTTCTTGACAAATAATAAATAAATAAATAAATAATAATAATAAATAAATAAATAAATAAATAAATAAATAAATACATAAATAGATAGATAGATAGATAAATAAATAATGTAGGACCTGAGCAGGACAAATTCAATCAGATTGCCTTGGACATCACTTTTGGTCCGAAACAAAAGGGCAGTGAATGGTGTCTTTGTTGAAATTGTGTAATTGTGCTTTGATAGTACATAAAAAGCATCCCATTCTCTCCTTAAATTTACTTCCTCTAAAGTACACCTCCGATGTCGCAAACTGTTTATACAACCTAATTCTCTTTCCTTTCTTGAGATCTGCATGAAGTATTTTGCAGCTGGTGAAATTGATCAGTCTGTTGCACAGAGGAGAGTTTCAGGAGTGATGGCAGATGTTCTAGGAGGGTAGCACCCTCTGCTGTCGAGTCCCATGACCATAAATGGGGGACCTGTATGTTCTTCCATCCAAAATACATTTCAGAGAGTGGTGGCTCCAGTCCCAAATTTGTTCAAGGTTCCCTCTTTCCCTCTCAGAGCAAATCAGGTTCTTTAATGTCCTTCACACCTGATTGAGGTGGGTCACCCGGGAGTGCAGAGAAAATTATGCAATCATTTGTGGCAGAAAAGTAGAGGAGGAAAGCACATAACTTTCCTATGGCTTTGGTGATGATCCATGACTGGGACTCTCTTGCCTTGGAATTGGAATAGCGGAGTTCAGAGGCATTGCTCGGCGTGATTGATGGAGACATCTTCTCAACAGAGAAGAGGGTTGAAATGTGGGTGGTGTTATGTGGAGGCCTTGAAGTTAGGCAGGTTTTTGATTAAGTTCCTCTTTGATGTTCCTCACTGTGTTACCCAATATAACAGTAATAGTTCCCTTCATCCTTTCCCTGCACATTGTTGATGGTTAAGAAAGCCGTTTTCTTGGGGGTGTTTGTAGAAGCAGAGAAATGACCAGACGCCTCTGGGCCAAATTTTGTTTCTCTGGTGGTTGTATTATAATACAGGAGAAATCTGGGTCTTTCCTCTTCCTTTTGTTGGTACCATGAGAAGTAATTAAAGTAGAAGCCACTGCTGATGTTGCAGGAGAGAGTTGCTGGTTTTCCAAGAGATGCAGAGTGGTAAGGTTCCTGACTAATGCTGTACTTGACCGTGATACCTGGAGGAAGAATATCTACATTATGACACTATCAAAGATGGGAAACTGAAGCAAACAGAATTGCACAGAAGAAGAAAACAGCCAAGGTGGGTATTTGGTTTCACCTGGAGAGTAAAAGAAGAAAAGTAGCAGCAGAGTCCACAGCATGATGGAGAAAATGAAGGGGTGGAAGGTCCAACTTTGTTGTGATCCAAAGTTTTGGTGGCCTTCATTTCCTGATTCTCTCTTAAGCTCTGTACCAAAAGCTCATGCAAATCTCCAAGTGCCTCATTGGCTGAAGGGAGTGAAGGAAACATGATTTAATTGAAACGTCGGGGGAACAACCCTTCGATCAGCCAAAAGCAAAAATCTGCAGGGATTCCAGGAGATTTCCTTTCTCTTCCCCACCTGGTTTGGAAAGCTGGACGGAATTCAGTTCAGAACTACTATTTTTCCTTACTGGAGTTCATTGGCCCAACGGGAGAAGATTCTTTCCAAGCTGTCTGGTTTGGTACAGCAGGTAAACAGGGCAGGTACAACAGATAGTTAAATTGCAGAAAAAAACAATTTAACCAGCCTGCCTTCCATAGAGGACATGCCTATTGTGCAGGTGAGAATTAGGGGCTGAGAAAATATCTGCAGACCCCTCACATCCTGGACATCAACTGTTTCAACTCTTACCCTCGGGATGGCACTATAGGGTATTACATGCCAAAACAACTAGACTCAGGGACAGTTTTTTCCCCTTGTGCCATCATCTCTGGTGAACACCTAATCCCCACAGTATTGTTCTATGTGTATAGCGCTTAAAATGGCACAACTGAAGCTTAATTATAGGAGAATGAAAGAAGTGTAGGGAATGGAAGGGAAGGGAAGAAGAAGGGAGTGGAGAGGAGAGGAGAGAGGGAAGAGAGAAGAAAAGAAGAGAAAAGGAGGGGAGGAAAGGAAAGGAAAGGAAAGGAAAGGAAAGGAAAGGAAAAGGAAAGGAAAAGTGAAAGGAAAGGAAAGGAAGGAAAGGAAGGAAAGGAAAGGAAAGGAAAGGAAAGGAAGGAAAGGAAAAGGAAAAGGAAAGGAAAGGAAAGGAAAAGGAAAGGAAAGGAAAGGAAAAAAAGGAAAGGAAGGGAAAGGAAAGGAAAGGAAAGGAAAGGAAAGGAAAGGAAAGGAAAGGAAAGGAAAGGAAAGGAAAGGAACTTTCCAGAAACCTGTAATGATGAAAATTAATCTTCTTGATTAAAGAATTGATTTGTCCAATTTTTTATTTATTTTTTGCTCATAGGCTGAGGATAATTGTGCAACTGAAATATGTCAAGGCAGAGAATGAAATCAACAGCTTACTTTAAAAAAAAGTGAGAGGTATAAAGTATGTAACAATATATTATTCTATGTTTGCAGCTATTGTTTTAATGCTGGGACAAAAAAAAAAATGGGATGTTTTGTTTTGTCTTCCTGCAAACTGATTATTGTTCTGCAAAATGGATGTCTTCCTTGTATGGCCCTGTGAGGCACTTCCATTAGGCCAAAGAAAGACCAACGCAACCTTTGAGCAACTCGCTTGCTCTGCGAAGAAGAAGGTTTTTGTCTCAGTTCCCCATTAGATTGTCTCACTGTGGAACGTATTGCTATACCACATGTAACAGTGATAATCAGCCTCATCCTCAGCCTGAAGGTTGGTGATGGTTAAGTAGCCGTTGTTGCCTGATCGGGTTGCCGTGAATCGGTCTGGGATCCCTTCTCCTCTGCTGCCACCATCATATTTGCACAAAGCGAGGGGCTTCCCCAGATCTCTGCTGAAGCCAGCCAATGTTGTTTGGGTTGCTACTAATGGCACAGGAGAGTTTAATTGTCAATCCTGGAGATCCAGACTGGGAGGCAGCCTGAGTCAAGGTGGGCTGTGAAGTGACGCCTTTAGAAAGTGAGGAAAAAAGGAGGAAATAATGAAGATTTGTTTTATTATGGCTCCAGAACCACCATTTGGATGGATCAGATTGGGTTTTATATTGCACAAACTAGAGAGTGTTTACTGGGCAGTTTAAGAAGTGGTCCTCCACATACAGTACTTACATGAGAAATAACTGAGAAGGGAAAGGAAAAACCAGTGTCCAGGCCATGGTGCTTTCCCTTCAAAAAAGTCTCCCTTTCCAAAACCAAAGAATATCTACCTGGGATCCTTCTACCTTCCTACTTAAGTCCTCCTAGAGCTGAAGAAAGGTCCATGCAAATATAGATCAACTGATTGGCTTTCCTTGATTTTATGAGCCTCCCTCTTCAAAGACTAACCAATCCGGTCAAAGTAGATTGGTCAATTGGTGGAGAAGACATTTGCATAGAGGAAAGTCTTAAGAAGATGCCTTTATGAAGGTTTTTGATCATAATGTGGGACCTCAATGGGACAAATTCAGTCTGTTTCGCCTGGGTTGGACAGTATATTTGTCCTGCAACACAAGGGCAACAAAAGATGTTTTTGTTGAAACTGTTTTATTGTAATTGTGTTTGGTTGTAAAGTGTCCCATTCTCTCCTTATATTTACTTCCTCTAAATTACAACTCCAATGTCAGAAACACTTTATACAACCTGATTCTCTTTCCTTTTCTTGAGTTCTGCATGAAGTCTTTTGCAGCTGGTGTAATTTTTTCACTCCTGTTGCACAGGGGAGAGTTTCAGGAGTGGTGGCAGAAGATTTCTAGGAAGGTGGCACCCCCTGCTGTCCTATCCTGTCACCATACCTGGGGGGCACCTTCTCCCCATTCAAAACATATTTCAGAGAGGAAAGTTATCCCTAGCCCCAAATTTGTTGAAAGTTCCCCTCTTTCCCTCACAGAGCAAATCCGGTTCTTTAATGTCCTTCATTCTTGGTTGAGGTGGGTCACCTGGTGGTCCAGAGAAAATCATGCAGGTATGAGAGGTAGAAATATAGGGGAAGAAACTCAATGATCCTTTCTGTGGCTTTGATGGTGTTCCAATGAATGGAACTCTCTTGTCTTTTATCTAGAATTGGAACATCAGACTTCAAAGTCATTCTTAGATTGATCCCAATGCTAAGGAGATGTCGGTAACACAGTAGAGTGTCAAAGTTTGGGGTTGTGATGCATGAAAACTTCCTCAAAGGAGGTTTATGTTCAGACCTCCTCTCTGAGGTTCTTCACTGTGTCTGGTATCACCACAATAATAGTCCCCTTCATCCTTTGCCTGCACGTTGTTGATGGTCAAGAAAGCAATTTCCTTGGGGGTGTTTGTAGAAGCAGAGAAATGACCAGAATCCTCTGGGCCAAATTTTGTCTCTCTGGAAGTTGTATTATAATACAGGAGAAATTTGGGTCTTTCCCCTCCCTTTTGTTGGTACCACGCAAAGTAAGTAAAGTAGGAAGCCACTGCTCATGTTGCAGGAGAGAGTTGCTGGTTTTCCAAGAGATGCAGAGTTGGTAAGGTTCCTGACTCATGCTGTACTTGACCGTGATACCTGGAGAAAGAATATCTACATTATGACACTATCAAAGATGGGAAACTGAAGCAAATAGGATTGCACAGAATAAGAAAACAGCCAATGTGGGTATTTGATTTCACCTGGAGAGTAAAAGAAGAAAAGTAGCAGCAGAGTCCACAGCATGATGGAGAAAATGAAGGGGAGAAAGCTCCAACTTCGTTGTGATCCAAAGTTTTGGTGGCCTTCATTTCCTGATTCTCTCTTAAGCTCTGTACCAAAAGCTCATGCAAATCTCCAAGTGCCTCATTGGCTGAAGGGAGTGAAGGAAACATGAATTTAATGAAACGTCGGGGGAACAACCCTTCGATCAGCAAAAGCAAAAATCTGCAGGGATTCCAGGAGATTTCCTTTCTCTTCCCCACCTGGTGGAAAGCTGGACGGAATTCAGTTCAGAACTACTATTTTTCCTTACTGGAGTTCATTGGCCAACGGGAGAAGATTCTTTCCAAGCTGTCTGGTTTGGTACAGCAGGTAAACAGGGCAGGTACAACAGATAGTTAAATTGCAGAAAAAACAATTTAACCAGCCTGCCTTCCATAGAGGACATGCCTATTGTGCAGGTGAGAATTAGGGCTGAGAAAATATCTGCAGACCCCTCACATCCTGGACATCAACTGTTTCAACTCTTACCCTCGGGATGGCACTATAGGGTATTACATGCCAAAACAACTAGACTCAGGGACAGTTTTTCCCCTTGTGCCATCACTCTGGTGAACACCTAATCCCCACAGTATTGTTCTATGTGTATAGCGCTTAAAATGGCACAACTGAAGCTTAATTATAGGAGAATGAAAGAAGTGTAGGGAATGGAAGGGAAGGGAAGAAGAAGGGAGTGGAGAGGAGAGGAGAGAGGGAAGAGAGAAGAAAAAGAAGAGAAAGGAGGGGAGGAAAGGAAAGGAAAAGGAAAGGAAAGAAAGGAAAGGAAAAGGAAATGAAAGGGAAAGGAAAGGAAAGGAAAGGAAAGGAAAGGAAGGAAAGGAAGGAAGAAGGAAAGGAAAGGAAAGGAAAGGAAAGGAAAGGGAAGGAAAGGAAAGGAAGAAGGAAAGGAAAGGAAAGGAAAGGAAAGGAAAGGGAAGGGAAAGGAAAGGAAAGGAAAGGAAAGGAAAGGAAAAGGAAAGGAAAGGAAAGGAAAGGAAAGGAAAGGAAAGGAAAGGAACTTTCCAGAAACCTGTAATGATGAAAATTAATCTTCTTGATTAAAGAATTGATTTGTCCAATTTTTTATTTATTTTTTGCTCATAGGCTGAGGATAATTGTGCAACTGAAATATGTCAAGGCAGAGAATGAAATCAACAGCTTACTTTAAAAAAAAGTGAGAGGTATAAAGTATGTAACAATATATTATTCTATGTTTGCAGCTATTGTTTTAATGCTGGGACAAAAAAAAAAAATGGGATGTTTTGTTTTGTCTTCCTGCAAACTGATTATTGTTCTGCAAAATGGATGTCTTCCTTGTATGGCCTGTGAGGCACTTCCATTAGGCCAAAGAAAAGACCAACGCAACCTTTGAGCAACTCGCTGCTCTGCGAAGAAGAAGGTTTTGTCTCAGTTCCCCATTAGATTGTCTCACTGTGGGAACGTATTGCTATACCACATGCAACAGTGATAATCAGCCTCATCCTCAGCCTGAAGGTTGGTGATGGTTAAGTAGCCGTTGTTGCCTGATCGGGTTGCCCGTGAATCGGTCTGGGATCCCTTCTCCTCTGCTGCCACCATCATATTGCACAAAGCGAGGGGCTTCCCCAGATCTCTGCTGAAGCCAGCCAATGTTGTTTGGGTTGCTACTAATGGCACAGGAGAGTTTAATTGTCAATCCTGGAGATCCAGACTGGGAGGCAGCCTGAGTCAAGGTGGTGCTGTGGAAGTGACCGCCTTTAGAAAGTGAGGAAAAAAGGAGGAAATAATGAAGATTTGTTTTATTATGGCTCCAGAACCACCATTTGGATGGATCAGATTGGGTTTTATATTGCACAAACTAGAGAGTGTTTACTGGGCAGTTTAAGAAGTGGTCCTCCACATACAGTACTTACATGAGAAATAACTGAGAAGGGAAAGGAAAACCAGTGTCCAGGGCCATGGTGCTTTCCTTCAAAAAAGTCTCCCTTTCCAAAACCAAAGAATATCTACCTGGGATCCTTCTACCTTCCTACTTAAGTCCTCCTAGAGCTGAAGAAAGGTCCATGCAAATATAGATCAACTGATTGGCTTTCCTTGATTTTATGAGCCTCCCTCTTCAAAGACTAACCAATCCGGTCAAAGTAGATTGGTCAATTGGTGGGTGAGAAGACATTTGCATAG